>NC_050572.1:13517533-13550033 GCF_013265735.2 Oncorhynchus mykiss
ACTAGTACTAAATGTCTGACTACTACTAGTACTAAGTGTCTGACTACTACTAGTACTAAGTGTCTGACTACAGTGTGAGTGTGAAAAGTAATACATCCTGGTTAATATTGTGGTGCTGTAGATTCATGTTATTTTCTATCAGATGTTTTTTTCAGAGCAGGTGCCGACCCAGACACTGTCCTCAGGCACTCACTGTAACTAATAATATACTGCTTAATAGATGAGGACTTTGAAATGTGTGTGTGTGTGTGTGTGTGTGTGTGTGTTTGTGTGTGTGTGTGTACGCACATGTGTGTGTGGAATCTATTCCAGCAGAGAAGGTAGTTTGTACGGTGTCTAGATGTCATGAAGTTGGACCTGTTCCGAAATGGATCTGGAGCTTTCCCACCCAGACCCAATTTACATACAGATTAAGTCGGAAGTTTACATACACCTTAGCCAAATACACTTAAACTCAGTTTTTCACAATTCCTGACATTTAATCCTAGTAAAAATTCCTTGTCCCAGGTCAGTTAGGATCACCACTTTATTTTAAGAATGTGAAATGTCAGAATAACAGTAGAGAGAATTATTTATTTCAGCTTTTATTTATTTAATCACATTGCCAGTGGGTCAGAAGTTTTTCATACACTCAATAAATATTTGGTAGCATTGCCTTTAAATTGTTCAACTTGGGTCAAATGTTTTGGGTAGCCTTCCACAAGCTTCCCACAATAAGTTGGGTTGCTTTGATATAGCCACATAATAGTCCTTCCTCGTGATGCCATCTATTTTGTGAAGTGCACCAGTTCCTCCTGCAGCAAACCACCCCACAACATGATTCTGCCATCCCCGTGCTTCATGGTTGGGGTGGTGTTCTTCAGCTTGCAAGCATCCCCCTTTTTCCTCCAAACATAATGATGGTCATCATGGCCAAACAGTTCTATTTTTGTTTCATCAGACCAGAGGACATTTCTCCAAAAAGTACGATCTTTGTCCCCATGTGCAGTTGCAAACCGTAGTCTAGCTTTTTAATGGCGGTTTTGGAGCAGTGGCTTCTTCCTTGCTGAGGGGCCTTTCAGGTTATGTCGATATAGGACTTGTTTTACTATGGATATAGATACTTTTGTACCTGTTTCCTCCAGCATCTTCACAAGGTCCTTTGCTTTTGTTCTGGGATTGATTTGCACTTTTCGCACCAAAGTACATTCATCTCTAGGAGACAGAACGCGTTTCCTTCCTGAGCAGTATGACGGCTGCGTGGTCCCATGGTGTTTATACTTGCATACTATTGTTTGTACAGATGAACATGGTACCTTCAGGCATTTGGAAATTGTTCCCAAGGAACCTGACTTGTGGAGGTCTACAATTTTGGCTAATTTCTTTTAATTTTCCCATGATGTCAAGCAAAGAGGCACTGAGTTTGAAGGTAGACCTTGAAATAAATTCACAGGTACACCTCCAATTGACTCAAATTATTTCAATTAGCCTATCAGATGCTTCTAAAGCCATGACATAATTTTCTGGAATTTTCCAAGCTTTCCAATGCACAGTCAATGTAGTGTCAATGTAAACTTCTGACCCACTGGAATTGTGATACAGTGAATTATCAGTGAAATCATCGATTTGTGAACAATTTGTGGAAATAATTATTGTGTCATGCACAAAGTAGATGTCCTAACCAACTTGCCAAAACTGTAGATTGTTAAGAAGAAATTTGTGGAGTGTTTGAAAATGAGTTTTAATAACTCCAAGTGTATGTAAACTTCCAAATTCAACTGTAAATGTATTTTAAAAATATATAGACCCGTTCCAAACGAACGGACCCGAGGACAACTAGACCCGTTCTGTATAGACTTGGTCAGATCCAGACCCAGTCCGATCTGATCCAAGTGATGGAAGCAGGCGGGGGAGGGGCCGTACTGGAGCGAGTGACACGGGGAACAGGGAGGAGGGAGGAAGAGACAAGAGACAGCAACCAACCAACAAGCTGACTCGCACTATAGTAGACTAACAGCTGCCATGGCTAGGTTATTCATCATCCAATAAGATTATGTAGTACCTGTCTTGACCCCATGAACCCAGGAGAAGCATGTTAAGCTAGCTAAACCTGTTGTAGGAGCCCACCTGTTGTAGGAGCCCAACTGTTGTAGGAGCCCAACTGTTGTAGAAGCCTACCTGTTGTAGAAGCCTGCCTGTTGTAGAAGCCCGCCTGTTGTAGGAGCCCAACTGTTGTAGGAGCCCAACTGTTGTAGAAGCCTACCTGTTGTAGGAGCCCACCTGTTGTAGGAGCCCACCTGTTGTAGAAGCCCACCTGTTGTAGGAGCCTACCTGTTGTAGAAGCCCGCCTGTTGTAGAAGCCTGCCTGTTGTAGAAGCCCGCCTGTTGTAGAAGCCTACCTGTTGTAGGAGCCCACCTGTTGTAGGAGCCCACCTGTTGTAGAAGCCCACCTGTTGTAGGAGCCTACCTGTTGTAGAAGCCCGCCTGTTGTAGAAGCCTGCCTGTTGTAGGAGCCCACCTGTTGTAGGAGCCCACCTGTTGTAGAAGCCTGCCTGTTGTAGGAGCCTACCTGTTGTAGAAGCCCGCCTGTTGTAGAAGCCTGCCTGTTGTAGAAGCCCGCCTGTTGTAGAAGCCCATATGTTGTAGGAGCCCACCTGTTGTAGGAGCCTACCTGTTGTATGAGCCTACCTGTTGAAGGAGCCCACCTGTTGTAGGAGCCTACCTGTTGTAGGAGCCCACCTGTTGTAGGAGCCTACCTGTTGTATGAGCCTACCTGTTGAAGGAGCCCACCTGTTGTAGGAGCCTACCTGTTGTAGGAGCCCACCTGTTGTAGGAGCCCACATGTTGTAGGAGCCTACCTGTTGAAGGAGCCCACCTGTTGTAGGAGCCTACCTTTTGTAGGAGCCCACCTGTTGTAGGAGCCCACTGGTTGTAGGAGCCCACCTGTTGTAGAAGCCTACCTGTTGTAGAAGCCCACCTATTGTAGGAGCCTACCTGCTGTAGGAGCCCACCTGTTGTAGAAGCCTACCTGTTGTAGGAGCCCACCTATTGTAGGAGCCTACCTGCTGTAGGAGCCCACCTGTTGTAGGAGCCTACCTGCTGTAGAAGCCTACCTGTTGTAAGAGCCCACCTGTTGTAGGAGCCCACCTGTTGTAGGAGCCCACCTGTTGTAGAAGCCTACCTGTTGTAGAAGCCCACCTGTTGTAGAAGCCCACCTGTTGTAGGAGCCTACCTGTTGTATGAGCCTACCTGTTGAAGGAGCCCACCTGTTGTAGGAGCCCACCTGTTGTAGGAGCCCACCTGTTGTAGGAGCCCACCTGTTGTAGGAGCCCACCTGTTGTAGGAGCCTACCTGTTGTAGGAGCCCACCTGTTGTAGGAGCCCACCTGTTGTAGGAGCCCACCTGTTGTAAGAGCCTACCTGTTGTAGGAGCCCACCTGTTGTAGGGGCCCACCTGTTGTAGGAGCCCACCTGTTGTAGGAGCCTACCTGTTGTAGGAGCCCACCTGTTGTAGGAGCCCACCTGTTGTAGGAGCCTACCTTTTGTAGGAGCCCACCTGTTGTAGGAGACCCACCTGTTGTAGGAGACCTACCTTTTGTAGGAGCCCACCTGTTGTAGGAGACCCACCTGTTGTAGGAGACCTACCTTTTGTAGGAGCCCACCTGTTGTAGGAGCCCACCTGTTGTAGGAGCCTACCTGTTGTAGGAGCCCACCTGTTGTAGGAGACCCACCTGTTGTAGGAGACCTACCTTTTGTAGGAGCCCACCTGTTGTAGGAGACCCACCTGTTGTAGGAGACCTACCTTTTGTAGGAGCCCACCTGTTGTAGGAGCCCACCTGTTGTAGGAGCCCATCTGTTGTAGGAGCCTACCTGTTGTAGGAGCCCACCTGTTGTAGGAGCCCACCTGTTGTAGGAGCCCACCTGTTGTAGGAGCCCACCTGTTGTAGGAGCCCACCTGTTGTAGGAGCCCACCTGTTGTAGGAGCCCACCTGTTGTAGGAGCCTACCTGTTGTAGGAGCCTACCTTTTGCCTCTTGGTCATTCTAGTCTATCCATCTCCTTCAACTTTTAATTCCATCATTTTAATTCCATCTTCCATTCATTAGATATCCTCTAACTTTTGCCAAAAACTGAGGCTTTATGGCAGTAGTGTATTGCCATTTTGATGACTTATAATTGCCCAACAACGAGCTTCACCCGCCACTCATGAAAACCAAAGAGCAGCAGCATAAATTATAAAATCTCTCTCTCTCTCTACTGCAGCAGTCGCGTTCAGATCTTTTAGGGGACCTTCCAGACAAGTCAGTTAAAATGACTCATATCCGAGACCTGTGACAATCATATCAGATCTAACCCAGACCGGTGACATTATTTAGAATTCTGGACCCGCTTGGGTCCCAGATGTATTGTCGTGTATTCGGGTACAGGTGGCTCCGTGAAGACCTGCAATGGTATCCCACAGGGCTCAAGTTTCAGTTTCACCATATGTTGTTTCTATGTTTCTCTCTGAATAACTGTGTACATGTATACTATGTGTGTGACCTTATAGAGTAGTTGTATATTAGATAGTGTTAGGTGGGTGGTTGACCTGAGGTTGACCTCCGCTCTACATTATAGTGGGTATACTATGTTGGAAACAAGTTGCAATGAGAGTCTCATGAGGTTACTGGATAACATGAAACCAATGTGTTACTGCTGTTAAGTTTTACATAGCAATGGTATCTCCTTCTCTCTCTCCTCTCTCTCTCTAGGATCTGCTAGTCGTCGTTGCTTGCTGGACGCTAATGGAGTTGCTTACTGGGGTCCTCCGAGCTTCGCCAGATGCGTCTCGATGGAATTCAGATATTTACATTTATCTGTAAGTCCCTTTTTCACGCTCTCTCTATTCACATCTCATTTATTCAAATACAGTTGGTCTTGTATAACATGCTCAATGAGCCACCTGTGCCGCGACGTTATTGTGAATGCACCTTCTATCCAGATGGTACATAATAACACATAGACAACTAGCAGAAAGTCTTCTGTTCTTGTCATATTTAGTAGTAAGTCATAGCTAAGCCATTTGAACATTGTACATTTGAAATGCACACGTGCTTAATGTTGTCATTTTAGCATGTCTTCCACTTCCTCAATATTTCCATCGCTTTTTCAAAACTATGGACTTCCTTTCTTCTTCTAGCCTGTAAAATGAACAACTCAATGATTAAACAGATTGCTGTTTTAATAAATCATTTGTTCTCGAAGACTGACCTTGCCCAACAAAGGTTGAATAAATGAATTATTTTGACGCCCACATCGTATTTGTTTGACCGTCAATAGACGTGGGATTGTATTCATAAAGTGTCTTACAGTAAGAGTGCTGAGATCAGTTTTGCCTTTTAAAATGAATAATATTACATGAACGTGTGGGGCCTGATCCTAGATCAGCACTCAACTCCGAGATGGTTTATGATTTCTGGCCCTGAATACCTTTCTGTGAAAAGTTTGTCCAGTTAGTCATAAGTAGCATTGTCATCACTAAACACTTTCTCCCTCTCTAATGAGTTACTGCTTTCATCCATTGTTTAATGAATGCATTGGTTAATCATTGACTAATCTCTCATGGACAGATTCTCATGGAAGTTGAAACGGCAAGAATCTGTCAAGGCTCACATAGAGTGGTTACGAACAGCAGTAGTTCCTGGTTTTTGGTTTTCATCATTGATGATTTGGATGAATCAGGATTGGGCAAAGGCTTTGGTTAAACTGGCGCAGTGAAACGAAAATGTCCTTTTTGGCCATTATAAATACAAGTGAAATTAGCGGAAGGAGTGGTTTGGCCAAAAGTTTCCGTTTTACAAGGGAGGAAACTTTGCTTCCTTCCTTTACACAAAGGTAATCAGAATAGTTAACAAGAAATTACACTTTCTTTTAGATAATTTTACTTCTGGGTAACTGAGATTAATCATCGACTGTCCTACTGCGTGACCTCTGACCGTCTGTCTCCATGGCGATAATGGAAGCCAGCGGGGTGGCCACCAGGCGTGCTGTGATTAGTTGATTGCACTGTTAGCCTAGGCCTGCGTTCACCACTAACCTTTCATTAGCATGGAGCTGCGGTTCATTAGGTTTGATTGCTGTTGTGACTGAAGATCACTGTTCTGTTCTGTGTGTGTGTGTGTGTGTGTGTGTACGTGGATTTCAGTCAAAGTGTCATGCAGCATTGTGAAATACATAGAGTAGCCAGTATCTATCCAGTTATATCTGCAAAAATGCCTAATAAGGGCTTGGGGCTGAGGGTTAGAGTCTGAGTGTTAGGGGCTGAGGGCTAAGGGCTGAGGGCTAGGGGCTGAGGGCTAAGGGCTGAGGGCTAGGGGCTGAGGGCTAGGGGCTGAGGGCTAGGGGCTGAGGGCTAGGGGCTGAGGGCTAGGGGCTGAGTGCTAGGGAATGAGGGTTAGAGTCTGAGTGTTAGGGGCTGAGGGCTAGGGGCTGAGGACTAGGGGCTGAGGGCTAGTGGCTGAGGGCTAGGAGCTGAGGGCTAGGGAATGAGGGTTAGAGTCTGAGTGTTACTGGCTGAGGGCTAGGAGTTGAGGGCTAAGGGCTGAGGGCTAGGGGCTGAGTGTTAGGGGCTGAGGGCTAGGTACTGGGGGCTGTGGGCTGAGGGCTAGGTACTGGGGGCTAGGGCCTGAGGGCTAGGGGTTGGGGGCTAGGGGCTGAGGGCTAGGGGCTCAGGGCAGAGGGCTAGGGGCTGAAGGCTAGGGGCTGAGGGCTAGGGGCTGAGGGCTAGGGGCTGAGGGCTCGGAGCTGAGGGCTCGGGGCTGAGGGCTAGGGGCTGAGGGCTAGAGTCTGAGTGTTAGGGGCTGAGGGCTAGGGGCTGAGGGCTAGGGGCTGAGGGCTAGGGGCTGAAGGCTAGGGGCTGAGGGCTAGTGGCTGAGGGCTAGGAGCTGCGGGCTAGGGAATGAGGGTTAGAGTCTGAGTGTTAGGGGCTGAGGGCTAGGGGCTGAGGGCCAGGGGCTGAGGGCTAGTGGCTGAGGGCTAGGAGCTGAGGGCTAGGGGCTGAGGGCTAGTGGCTGAGGGCTAGGGAATGAGGGTTAGAGTCTGAGTGTTAGGGGCTGAGGGCTAGGGGCTGAGGGCTAGGGGCTGAGGGCTAGTGGCTGAGGGCTAGGAGCTGAGGGCTAGGGAATGAGGGTTAGAGTCTGAGTGTTAGGGGCTGAGGGCTAGGGGCTGAGGGCTAGTGGCTGAGGGCTAGGAGCTGAGGGCTAGGGGCTGAGGGCTAGGGGCTGAGGGCTAGTGGCTGAGGGCTAGGAGCTGAGGGCTAGGGAATGAGGGTTAGAGTCTGAGTGTTAGGGGCTGTGGGCTAGGGGCTGAGGGCTAGGAGCTGAGGGCTACGGAATGAGGGTTAGAGTCTGAGTGTTACTGGCTGAGGGCTAGGGGCTGAGGGCTAGGGGCTGAGGGCTAGGGGCTGAGGGCTAGTGGCTGAGGGCTAGGAGCTGAGGGCTAGGGAATGAGGGTTAGAGTCTGAGTGTTAGGGGCTGAGGGCTAGGGGCTGAGGGCTAGGGGCTGAGGGCTAGTGGCTGAGGGCTAGGAGCTGAGGGCTACGGAATGAGGGTTAGAGTCTGAGTGTTACTGGCTGAGGGCTAGGAGCTGAGGGCTAGGGGCTGAGGGCTAGGGGTTGAGTGTTAGGGGTTGAGGGGGCTAGGTACTGGGGCTGTGGGCTGAGGGCTAGGTACTGGGGGCTAGGGCCTGAGGGCTAGGGGTTGGGGGCTAGGGGCTGAGGGCTAGGGGCTCAGGGCTGAGGGCTAGGGGCTGAGGGCTAGGAGCTGAGAGGTAGAGAATGAGGGCTATGGGCTGAAGGCTGAGGGATAGGTGCTGAGGGATAGGTGCTGAGGGATAGGAGCTGAGTGCTAGGGGCTGAGGGCTAGGGGCTGAGGGCTAGGAGCTGAGAGGTAGAGAATGAGGGCTATGGGCTTAAGGCTGAGGGATAGGTGCTGAGGGATAGGTGCTGAGGGGTAGGAGCTGAGGGCTAGTGGCTGAGGGCTGATGGCTAGGGGCTGAGGGCTAGGGAATGAGGGTTAGAGTCTGAGTGTTAGGGGCTGTGGGCTAGGGGCTGAGGGCTAGGAGCTGAGGGCTACGGAATGAGGGTTAGAGTCTGAGTGTTACTGGCTGAGGGCTAGGGGCTGAGGGCTAGGGGCTGAGGGCTAGGGGCTGAGGGCTAGTGGCTGAGGGCTAGGAGCTGAGGGCTAGGGAATGAGGGTTAGAGTCTGAGTGTTAGGGGCTGTGGGCTAGGGGCTGAGGGCTAGGAGCTGAGGGCTACGGAATGAGGGTTAGAGTCTGAGTGTTACTGGCTGAGGGCTAGGGGCTGAGGGCTAGGGGCTGAGGGCTAGGGGCTGAGGGCTAGTGGCTGAGGGCTAGGAGCTGAGGGCTAGGGAATGAGGGTTAGAGTCTGAGTGTTAGGGGCTGAGGGCTAGGGGCTGAGGGCTAGGGGCTGAGGGCTAGTGGCTGAGGGCTAGGAGCTGAGGGCTACGGAATGAGGGTTAGAGTCTGAGTGTTACTGGCTGAGGGCTAGGAGCTGAGGGCTAGGGGCTGAGGGCTAGGGGTTGAGTGTTAGGGGTTGAGGGGGCTAGGTACTGGGGCTGTGGGCTGAGGGCTAGGTACTGGGGGCTAGGGCCTGAGGGCTAGGGGTTGGGGGCTAGGGGCTGAGGGCTAGGGGCTCAGGGCTGAGGGCTAGGGGCTGAGGGCTAGGAGCTGAGAGGTAGAGAATGAGGGCTATGGGCTGAAGGCTGAGGGATAGGTGCTGAGGGATAGGTGCTGAGGGATAGGAGCTGAGTGCTAGGGGCTGAGGGCTAGGGGCTGAGGGCTAGGAGCTGAGAGGTAGAGAATGAGGGCTATGGGCTTAAGGCTGAGGGATAGGTGCTGAGGGATAGGTGCTGAGGGGTAGGAGCTGAGGGCTAGTGGCTGAGGGCTGATGGCTAGGGGCTGAGGGCTAGGTACTTGACCAAAATACTGGTCATTTATGACATTCATTACCCTTACATACCTATAATACCTACTGATCCCAAGCAAAGATCGATTAAAATGGATACGAAGCCTCAGATCTTTCTCTCTCTACTCTTTGCTCTCTACCTTACCTCTATCTCTCTCTCTCTCTCTCTCTCTCTCTCTGTACTCTCTACCTCACCTCTATCTACTCTCTACATCACCTCCATCTTTCTCGCTCTGCTCTCTTCCTCACATATATCTCTCTCTCTACTCTCTACCTCACCTCTCTCTCTCTGCTCTCTACCTCACCTCTATCTCTCTCTCTCTCTCTCTCTCTCTCTCTCTCTCTCTCTCTCTCTCTCTCTCTCTCTCTCTCTCTCTCTCTCTCTCTCTCTCCTTCTCTCTCTGTACTCTCTACCTCCCCTCCATCTCTCCCTCTGCTCTCTACCTCACCTCTCTCTCTCTCTCTACTCTCTACCTCACCTCTCTCTCTCTCTACTCTCTACCTCACCTCTATCTTTCTCTCTACTCTCTACCTCACCTATATCTCTCTCTCTACCCTCTACCTCACCTCTCTCTCTCTCTCTACCTCACCTCTCTCTCTCTACTCTCTACCTCACCTCTATCTCTCTCTCTCTACTCTCTACCTCACCTCTATCTCTCTCTCTCTCTACATCACCTCCATCTCTCTCTATCTCTTTCTCTCTCTCTTTCTCTTGTTCTCTCTCTCTCTTTCTCTTGTTCTCTCCCCCTCTCTCCCTCCCCATATCTCTCTAACCCGTGTTTCTATACCCCCTCTCCTCCCATGCTGTCTCCAGTTGCGAGAGCATCTTGCGAAGGGTCAGAGGACCCTGGCTGGAGAGGGCATGTCTCAGGTCGTGAGGAATCTCCTGGAGCTCTTACAGAGGAGGAGCTACTACAGCGGTGACCTCCTGTTCTCCACGGAGATTCTCCGAAATGTGACGGACACCTTCAAGAGAGCAACCTACATCCCAGCTCCCGACGACACACAGGTGGGTGGGGAGGACACAAATAAACACCCACCCACACACACACGCACGCACGCACGCAAACACACACACACACACACACACACACGCACGCACGCAAACACGCACGGACGCAAACACACACACACACACACACACACACACACACACACACACACACACACACACACACAAACGTTCAAGAGAGCAAACTACAGCTCCTGACAACTCGCAGGTGGGTGACATATACAGACAGATAAAACACACACACCTACGGGGAGAAAACAGACAGATAAAACACACACCTACATCCCTACAAGTTGCATGTACACTCACACCCCTCAGCTCCCCAATAGTCAACCCTCCTCTTCTCTTTCCTCAGAAATTCTTCCAGGTAGTCAGCTATATGTTGGACATGGAAAACCTTGAGAAGTGGGAAGACGCTCATCAGGTAGGCTTTTAAACTGTTGTTTTAGTGTGTGTGTGTGTGTGTGTCAGAGTGTCTGGCTCTGTCACAGTTGGATGAATTTGATAGCAGTGTTTATGTCATTATCAGAAGAGTCGTAAAAACACACCTGTTTACCATTCAGCACGGATCATATTCCAAACTGTGTGCATACTGACAACCAGTGTGTGTGTGTGTGTGTGTGTGTGTGTGTGTGTGTGTGTGAGTGAGACTACCAGAACCCATTGGATTATCCAATTACCTTGAATGAGCTACAGGACAAAATACAAACCCACCAACCCATAAAGGCATGGGTTGTTGATGGTATCCTCAATGAAATTATGAAATATACAGACAACAAATTCCAATTGGCTATACTAAAACTCTTTAACATCATCCTTAGCTCTGGCATCTTCCCCAATATTTAGGCTACCTGGGGCGGCAGGAAGCCTAGTTGTTAGAGCGTGGGACTAGTAACCAAAAGGTTGCTAGATTGAGTCCCCAAGCTGACAAGGTAAAACATATTGTTCTGCCCCTGAACAAGGCAGTGAGCCCACTGTTCCTAGGCTGTCATTGTAAAATAAGAATTTGTTCTTAACTGACTTGCCTAGTTAAATGAAGGTAAAATATATATATTTGGAATCAAGGACTGATCTCCACAAAAGTGGAGACAAATTTGACCCTAATAACTACCATATGTACATATGTGTCAACAGCAACCTCTTCCTTGCTGAGCGGCCTTTCAGGTTATGTCGATATAGGGCTCATTCCAAAGTGGATATAGATACTTTTGTACCTGTTTCCTCCAGCATCTTCACAAGGTCCTTTGCTGTTGTTCTGGGATTTATTTGCACTTTTTGCACCAAAGTATGTTCATCTCTAGGAGACAGGTTGCGTCTCCTTCCTGAGCGGTATGACGGCTGTGTGGTCCCGTGGTGTTTGTACTTGCGTACTATTGTTTGTACAGATGAACGTGGTACCTTCAGGCATTTTGGAAATTGCTCCCAAGGATTAACCAGACTTGTGGAGGTCTGCATTTTTTTTCTAAGTTCTTGGCTGATTTCTTTAGATTTTCCCATGATGTCAAGCAAAGAGTCACTGAGTTTGAAGGTAGGCCTTGAAATACATCCACAGGTACACTTCCATTTGACTCAAATTATGTCAATTAGCCTATCAGAAGCTTCTAAAGCCATGACATAATTTTCTGGAATGTTCCAAGCTGTTTGAAGGCACAGTCAACTTAGTGTATGTAAACTTCCGACTTCAATTGTACATGTTATCATAACACATATATCCATTATCATAACACTCAACAACAGCACACATGCGTACACAGACTGAGATAGCTGCTTTTCTGAGGAACGTTTTAGTTACCACCTACCTTAGTTCAATGTGTGGACTAAGATGCTCTGGATAAGAGTGTCTGTTTAATGACCACATGTATAACGTGAAGAGAGAGTGAGAGAGCACAGTATTGAAATATTAATGCGGTAATTATGATGATGATGTTTTGATAATCAAATGAGACGATACGCGGCAATCAAGCCACTGCAAAACAATCAAGTCATGATCTTCCCATACTCTACTGATACCAATACCTTAGGCTGGGTTTCCTATGGCACCCTATCTTATATGAAGTGCACTATTTTTGACCAGTGCCAAAGAGCTCTGGTCTAAAATAGTGCACTATATAGGGAATATGGTGTAATTTGGGATTCCGCCTCAGCAGACATACAGTAAAAGGCATTATGTCCCATGTCTGCTAATTAGCTGCACTTAGCATACGGGGCTAACGAGTGTGAGCAAGCCAATGACTGTTGTAATCTGTTGGGGGTATAGAGGTTATTGGTGATTCTTTAGCTGTGACACTTCCTTCTGGCCAACATGAATTTCACAGGAACAGAAGATACACTTAGACTGGTGTATGAAATGAGAGAGAGAGAATGAGAGAGAATGACAGTCGGTAATTCAATATTTGTCTATGAAAGAAAGTTGTTTTTATTATATTGTTCTCTCTGTCTTTCTCACACTCTCCCTTCTCTCCCTTCTCTCCCCCTCCTCCCCCTTCTCTCCCCCTCCTCCCCCTCCTCCCCCTTCTCTCTCTCTTTCTCTCTCTTTCTCTCTCTCTCTCTCTTTTTCTCTCTCTCTCTCTCTCTCTCTCGCTCTCTCTCTCTCTCGCTCTCTCTCTCTCTCTCGCTTCCCCATACCCAGGTTTCTCCTGGTACGGCCCATCTCATGCGTATCTTGGAGGACTTCATCCATCTGATTGGAGAGGATCAGAAACCCTTCCAGAGTTTCCTGGTGGTCACCAACAACCTCAGTGAGTAGTCAGTTTAACACTCACAGGTAGGGGTGCAAAATTCCAGTAACTTTCCCCAAACTCCCAGGTTTTCAAGAAATCCTGGTTAGAGGATTCCAGTTTTTCCTGCTTATTCTCTTTGGGTGTCTTATTCCCTGTGGGTATCTAAATCCCTGTGGGTGTCTTATTCCCTGTGGGTATCTAAATCCCTGTGGGTGTCTTATTCCCTGTAGGTGTCTTATTCCCTGTGGGTGTCTTATTCCCTGTGGGCGTCTTATTCCCTGTGGGTGTCTTATTCCCTGTGGCTGTCTTATTCCCTGTGGGTGTCTTATTCCCTGTGGATGTCTTATTCCCTGTCGGTGTCTTATTCCCTGTGGGTATCTTATTCCCTGTGGGTATCTTATTCCCTGTGGGTGTCTTGTTCCCTGTGGCTATCTTATTCCCTGTGGGTATCTTGTTCCCTGTGGGTGTCTTTTTCCCAGTGGGTATCTTGTTCCCTGTGGGAATCGAATTAGTGTGATAAAGAATCCCCATTAAAATCTTTGAGTTTAAGCTAGAGATGCGTTGGATACGTCTCAATCCACTGCATACGCCGAAGTCGCACTTCCTCATCTGCTGTGAAAGGTGACAGAGCTAGCACAGTGTGTGTCAGACCATCCCGAAAATCAGTCTTCTCACAAAATGGTGTTCTCCGTTTTGCTCTACAACCTCTACAAGCGTCTTAGGACTCGTCTGAAGTCGATTCAGACGATCTGACAACTTCTGTAGCGTCCGAACAGTTTTGGCTACACACTAATATGAGGGAAAGGTGAGATTCTCATGAACACGCCCATGATGGTTGTTTTGCTATAGGACATCCACAGGCCTCACAATACTCCTCTGAAGGTCCCCCGGTACCAGTTGAAAAAATGAATGGAAGTACTGTATATATGGAGACTGTTTAGTGCCCAAAATATGGGGTTAACTTTCTTTTTTCTCGCAGATATAGGACAGACACTTCCTAAAAATCTTCCTTTCAATTTTTTGGGGTTGGGACTGTTGTTGTTTCATGAAGTGAATTTGTTATTCAATGAGTTTGTATGAGTTAATAGCAGTAAACCCAAATCCAATTTCCACATCAAATCATTTTTTATACTTCAAGGGGTCTTAAAATTGAAAATCAAATAACAAAATGATCCTTGGTATGACCTTCTTAAAACAATTCCATATAGATTAGTAGTAACCCCCCGGCTTAGACAGGGCTTACTATAGACTGAAATGGGTTATTCCCTGTGGTTATCTTATTCCCTCTGGATATCTTGGGGAAATGTAACAGCATTTTTGCAGTCTTATCCTCAACACTCCCAATTGTCAGCAATCATAACTCAAATAAGTTTGCCTTTCCATTAGTCAGCACCTCTCTACCTATTTTGGGTGTTCGTCAACTCATGATTTTATTTTTCTCCATATAGATAACGATATGTTTTATCTCCATAGTGATAACAATATGTTTTGTCTCCATAGAGATAATGATATGTTTTGTCTCCATAGAGATAATGATATGTTTTGTCTCCATAGAGATAACGATGTGTTTTGTCTCCATAGAGATAATGATATGTTTTGTCTCCATAGTGATTACAATACAGCGAGAGCCCGTGACAGCGGTCTCCAGTGACATCAACTTCCCCATGAAGGGCAGGAGGGGAATGAAGGACTGGGCTCGTTCCGCCGAAGACAAACTCTACATCCCCAAAGAGGTCTTCACCCTAACCTCTGAAGGTAAGATGGTCTTCATCATCATCTCATCATCATGACAGCATCTTCATCATCATCATCATAATCACATGCCTCATAGTGAAATATGGCTTCATACATCCTGTAAAGACTTCCCCTGACCTCACCACACTGATGTCAAGATGTCCTCACAAGGTGAATAATTCAGGTGATCATAACTTTAACCTCTGAACAGAGAAAGCCTGATGTGTAACAGGTTGACCCAGACCCATCACCTTATTGAATATTAGTTTCTGATTGGCTTGAAGGGCATTCTAGGGCATGCATTATTTCCCTATAGCGCACAGTATATTTGCATGGTAGAATTCAATGGCTATAGTTCATTTGTTACATGTTGTAGGTTTGAGCTGCTTTTGAAAGCAAAGGTCTAGTATACTGGCTATCTAGTATCTAATAAACCTGCTAGTTTCTTCAGTGGATGTTGAACACATTTCTACCGGCAAATGTGTTCAATTATAGCTATTGTATAAAAGGGATGATCAACTCGGGGCTCTATGTGTTTTCTGTAAAATAATGCAACTCTGTGGAAGGTCAGTTCCACTCTGCTAGCGCGTCATGGAACACACCTTCCACGACGTTCATTATTTTCCATAGAACGCATAGATAGCCCCTTGTTGATTTTCCCTTACGTTTATCATGGAACAATTGTCTCACGTCCTACTTTGAACGCCACTTCAAATTGATCTGCACATCTTACAGTCGTTTGACTGTATTCCCCTCAGGAAATCCCTTCGAAATTCCAAGTATTAAGGATGAACGTCTTTTTTTGACATTAATTCCACTTGGTTAAAGGGTTCATTCCACTTGGTTAAAGGGTTCATTCCACATGGTTAAAGGGTTTATTCCACATGGTTAAAGGGTTTATTCCACTTGGTTAAAGGGTTCATTACACTTGGTTAAAGGGTTCATTCCACATGGTTAAAGGGTTTATTCCACATGGTTAAAGGGTTTATTCCACTTGGTTAAAGGGTTTATTCCACTTGGTTAAAGGGTTCATTCCACATGGTTAAAGGGTTCATTCCACATGGTTAAAGGGTTTATTCCACTTGGTTAAAGGGTTCATTCCACATGGTTAAAGGGTTTATTCCACTTGGTTAAAGGGTTCATTCCACATGGTTAAAGGGTTTATTCCACATGGTTAAAGGGTTTATTCCACTTGGTTAAAGGGTTCATTCCACTTGGTTAAAGGGTTCATTCCACATGGTTAAAGGGTTCATTCCACATGGTTAAAGGGTTCATTCCACATAGTTAAAGGGTTCATTCCACTTGGTTAAAGGGTTCATTCCACATGGTTAAAGGGTTTATTCCACATGGTTAAAGGGTTTATTCCACTTGGTTAAAGGGTTCATTCCACATGGTTAAAGGGTTTATTCCACTTGGTTAAAGGGTTTATTCCACTTGGTTAAAGGGTTCATTCCACATGGTTACAGGGTTAAAACAGAAACAACTCAAAGGTTAACAGTTTAGCCATTCATTCCGTGTGGTTAAGGTTAGGGCTATGGTTTGGGGAAGGCTTAAAATGAAATAATTTATAAAGACTCGCTATTACCATCAAGTAGCCTTGCTAGTGCATTGTGAACTGTGGTGGCGCAGTGCTCTGAGCAGTGCATTGTGAACTGTGGTGACGCAGTGCTCTGAGCAATGCATTGTGAACTGTGGTGGCGCAGTGCTCTGAGCAATGCATTGTGAACTGTGGTGGCGCAGTGCTCTGAGCAATGCATTGTGAACTGTGGTGGCGCAGTGCTCTGAGCAATGCATTGTGAACTGTGGTGGCGCAGTGCTCTGAGCAATGCATTGTGAACTGTGGTGGCGCAGTGTTCTGAGCAATGCATTGTGAACTGTGGTGGCGCAGTGCTCTGAGCAATGCATTGTGAACTGTGGTGGCGCAGTGCTCTGAGCAATGCATTGTGAACTGTGGTGGCGCAGTGCTCTGAGCAGTGCATTGTGAACTGTGGTGGCGCAGTGCTCTGAGAGCAGTGCATTGTGGACTGTGGTGGCGCAGTGCTCTGAGCAATGCATTGTGGACTGTGGTGGTGCAGTGCTCTGAGCAATGCATTGTGAACTGTGGTGGCGCAGTGCTCTGAGCAATGCATTGTGAACTGTGGTGGCGCAGTGCTCTGAGCAGTGCATTGTGAACTGTGGTGGCGCAGTGCTCTGAGAGCAGTGCATTGTGGACTGTGGTGGCGCAGTGCTCTGAGCAATGCATTGTGGACTGTGGTGGTGCAGTGCTCTGAGCAATGCATTGTGAACTGTGGTGGTGCAGTGCTCTGAGCAATGCATTGTGAACTGTGGTGGCGCAGTGCTCTGAGAAATGCATTGTGAACTGTGGTGCGCAGTTCTCTGAGCAGTGCATTGTGGACTGTGGTGGCGCAGTTCTCTGAGCAGTGCATTGTGGACTGTGGTGGCGCAGTGCTCTGAGCAGTGGCCATCCTCAGGACCTTTTCAAATGTCCAAAATCTAAGTATTTTCTAGCGATTAGGCTAATATTCCCATGCAATACTTTGCAGAGAGGTAGGTAGGTAGGTAGGTAGGTAGGTAGGTAGGTAGGTAGGTAGGTAGGTAGGTAGATAGATAGATAGATAGATAGATAGATAGATAGATAGATAGATAGATAGATAGATAGATAGATAGATAGATAGATAGATAGATAGATAGATAGATAGATAGATAGATAGATAGATAGATAGATAGATAGATAGATAGATAGATATGATAATCCTTGAGATGCTTCTACAACTTAATTGGTCATGATTTGGAAAGGCACACACCTGTCTAAATTAGGTCACACAGTTGACAGTGCATGTCAGAGCAAAAACTAAGCAATGAGGTCAAAGGAATTGTCCGTAGAGGTCCGAGACAGGATTGTGTCAAGGCACAGATCTGGGGAAGGGTACCAAAAACATTTCTGCAGCATTGAAGGTCCCAAGACTCTTCCTAGAGCTGGCCGCCCCGCCAGACTGAGCCATCGGGGGAGAAGGGCCTTGGTCGGGGAGGTGACCAAAGAGCTGATGGTCACTCTGACAGAGCTCAGAGTTCCTCTGTGGAGATGGGAGAAGCTTCCAGAAGGACAACCATCTCTGCAGCATGAGATTCAACTCTTTGGCCTGAATGCCAAGCGTCACGTCTGGAGGAAACCTGGCACCATCCCTACGGTGAAGCATGGTGGTGGCAGCATCGTCCTGTGGGGATGTTTTTCAGCGGCAGGGAGACTGGTCAGGATTAAGGCAAAGATGAATGGATCAAAGTACAGAGAGATCCTTGATGAAAAGCGCTTAGGACCTCAGCGAAGATTCACCTTCCAACAGGACATCAACCCTGAGCACCCAGCCATGACAACGCAAGAGTGGCTTCAGGACAAGTCTCGGAATGTCCTTGAGTGGCCCAGCCAGAGCCCAGACTTGAACCCGATCTTACATCTCTGGAGAGACCTTAAAGTAGCTGTGAAGCAACGCTCCCCATCCAACCTGACAGAGCTTGAAAGAATCTGCAGAGAAGAATGGGAGAAACTCCCCAAATGCAGATGTGCCAAGCTTGTAGCATCATAGACGACTCGATGCTGTAATTGTTGCCAAATGCGCTTCAGCTAAGTACTGAGTAAAGGGTCTGAAAACGTGTTCAAATTCTAGATTTCAGTTTCAAAGATTTTATAAATTAGCAAATATTTCTAAAAAGCAGAGTTTATTGTGTGTAGATTGATGAGAGGAAAAAAAAACTATTTAATTAATCAATTTTAGAAAAAGGTTGTAATGTAACAAAATGTGGAAAAAGAGGTCTGAATACTTTCTGAAAGATAGATAGATAGATAGACAGAGATAGAGAGAAATAAGGAGACATAGAGAAAGAGATTAGTATGTCTCTGTTGCTGATCCTGACCTCTATAATAACACAGGCCCCACAGGAAAGTACACACACACACACTGACTTTCTGTGTGCCCCCTGTCATCCCCATGAAAGGTTAGCCTGGTGTCAGACGGTGTCTGGCGTCTCTGTCTGGCTCTGAGGACACAGCTATTCTCTCTCTCACTCTCTCTCACTCACTATCTCTCTCTTTATCTCTCTCTCTCACTATCTCTCTTTATCTCTCTCTCACTCTCTCACTCACTATCTCTCTCTTCATCTCTCTCTCACTCTCTGGCTCTCTCCTACTCTCCTACTCTCACCCTCTCTCTCTATCTGCCTCTCTTTCTCGCTCTCTCCTTCCTCCCCTCTCTCTCTGCCGCACCCTCTCTCTCCCTCATCCCCTCTCTCTCCCTCATCCCTTGTCTCTCCCTCATCCCCTCTCTCATACCCTCATTGGCTCTCTCTCTGCCACACCCTCTCTCTCTCATCCCCTCTCTATCTCCCTCATCCCCTCACTTTCTCCCTCATCCCCTCTCTCTCTCACTAATCCCCTCTCTCTCTCCTTCATCCCCACTCTCTCTCTCCCTCATCCCCTGTATCTCCCTCATACCTCACTCTCTCCCTCATCCCCCCTCTCTCTCACTCATCCCTCACTCTCTCACTCATCCCCCCTCTCTCTCCTTCATCCCCACTCTCTCTCTCCCTCATCCCCTATATCTCCCTCATTCCCTCTCTCTCTCCCGTATCCACTCTCTCTCCCTCATCCCCTCTCTCTCTCCCTCATCCCTCAATCTCTCTCCTTCATCCCCTCTCTCTCTCTCTCTCCTGCATCCCCCTCTCTCTCTCTCTCTCCCTCATCACCTCTCTCTCCCTCATCCCCCCTCTCTCTCCCTCATCCCTCACTCTCTCCTTCATCCCCTCTCTCTCTCTCCCTCATCCCCTCTCTCTCCCTCATCCATTTTCTCTCTCCCTCACCCTCTCTCTCTGCCACACCCACTCTCTCCCTCATCCCCTCTCTCTCTCCCTCATTCCCTCTCTCTCTCCCTCATCCCTTTTCTCTCTCCTTCATCCCCTCTCTCTCTCCCTCATTCCCTCTCTGTCTCCCTTATCCCCTCTCTCTCCCTCATCCCCCCTCTCTCTCCCTCATCCCCTCTCTCTCTGCCGCACCCTCTCTCTCTCTCCCTCATCCCCTCTCTCTCCTTCATCCCCTCTCTCCCTCATCCCCCCTCTCCCTCACTCCCCTCTCTCTCTCTCTCTCTCTCTCTCTCTCTCTCTCTCTCTCTCTCACACTCACACTCACACTCCCTGACAGAGCCTTTCTCTCCCTCTGTGTCTCCCCCCATAGTCACAGTCATGACTAAAGAATTGTAGCGGTTGGAGGTCAGTGGCTCCATTGACTGGCAGTGCAGAGAGCTCATTGTGACCAGTGATCTGATGTTTATCAAAGTGTTTGGTTCATTTAACCTGTTACCAAAGCCATTCTCCCACAGACAGTCCCACTGATAGGCTCAATAGGATTGAGAATTGCACACATTCGCATTAGTTTATACACACACACACACACACACACACACACACACACACACACACACACACACACACACGCACACACACACACACAAAACAAACACCACACACTGGCCAATGATAGGCTCATGACTCGCTCCACAGCCCAATGCCTGGCTTGTTCACTGATCCATAAGATGACACTGACCCAGAGGTATAGACTGGTTAGGACACTCCTAGACGGCATATACACAGATACTGTAGATCCATGCACTAGTTCTATGACACACACACACACACACACACATTCCCATTCAACCTCATAAGACACAATGATCCAATGACAGCCCAGAAGGTCAGGGCTTAATAAAGAAATGGATACATGACATGGTCTATTCATTTATACACAGTACTAAAACACAACCTATTACACCGTTGACCCTTAACGTACATCTGCAACGGATATCAATGGCATTTTGCCAATATCTTAGATATAACTGGCTTTCATGGATGTGTATAGAGCGGCATCTCAATCTGTATACGCTCTAGTGTGATAGGCCAGTCTCAAGATCACGTTTAGTCATTTTCTATTTCAGTTGGCAGCTAACGGTTAGCTAACACTCATTTAAACGCTAGCTAACGGTTAGCCAACACTCATTTAAACTCTAGTTAATGGTTAGCAAAGACTAATTTACACGCTAGCTAACGGTTAGCCAACACTCATTTAAACTCTAGTTAATGGTTAGCAAAGACTCATTTAAACGCTAGCTAACGGTTAGCCAACACTCATTTAAACTCTAGTTAATGGTTAGCAAAGACTCATTTACACGCTAGCTAACGGTTAGCCAACACTCATTTAAACTCTAGTTTATGGTTAGCAAAGACTCTTTTAAACGCTAGCTAACGGTTAGCCAACACTCATTTAAACTCTAGTTAATGGTTAGCAAAGACTCTTTTAAACGCTAGCTAACGGTTAGCCAACACTCATTTAAACGCTAGTTAATGGTTAGCAAAGACTCATTTACACGCTAGCTAACGGTTAGCCAACACTCATTTAAACTCTAGTTAATGGTTAGCAAACACTCATTTACACGTTAGCTAACGATTAGCCAACACTCATTTAAACACTTTAAAAATAATGGGGTGACCAAATTATATTAGAGGAAGATGTATTGATTAAAGTTTGGGTGACTGAATGGACTTCTGGTCTCAATCAGGATGTCTGTAATGAGTTTGTGGTCTGGTCAAGTGTAGGAGTGTCACCCCTCGCTCTCACCCAGACACTTTCATCCACAATATAACGGGGCATCTCATTTGCATGTTCATGCACACTGCCTTCAATTAGGATCCATCACAGTGACTGCTCTTCGTCATTGACTTTGATCATCTCTCTCTCTCTCTCTCTCTCTCTCTCTCTCTCTCGCTCTCTCGCTCTCTCTCTCTGTTAGATTTTGGATGACTCATCCCGTGTGCCTGAGTATTTTCCCTCCTTTATTTTCCTTTCTACTCCCTCCCTCACTCCTCCATCCTTGCTTCCCTGACTCCTTTCCCCCCTCCTCAATCCCTACCAACCTTCCTTCTCTCCAGACGACCTCTTTCTGGGAGAGATCAACTCTCTGCAACACACTGCTCCAGGGAGAGAGGGATGGATGGAGAGAAATAGAAGGGGGAAGCAGAGGAAGCACAGAGTAGAAAGAGAGTCTTTGGCCTGTTGAGTAGAAAGAGAGTCTTTGGCCTGTTGAGTAGAAAGAGAGTCTTTGGCCTGTTGAGTAGAAAGAGAGTCTTTGGCCTGTTGAGTAGAAAGAGAGTATTTGGCCTGTTGAGTAGAAAGATAGTATTTGGCCTGTTGAGTAGAAAGAGAGTCTTTGGCCTGTTGAGTAGAAAGAGAGTCTTTGGCCTGTTGAGTAGAAAGAGAGTCTTTGGCCTGTTGAGTAGAAAGAGAGTCTTTGGCCTGTTGAGTAGAAAGAGAGTCTTTGGCCTGTTGAGTAGAAAGAGAGTCTTTGGCCTGTTGAGTAGAAAGAGAGTCTTTGGCCTGTTGAAAGGGATGAAGGGGTAAAATACGTGCTTTGGTAATGTAAACATGTTTCTCATTCCAATAAAGCTCCTTCAATTGAACTGAATTGAATTGAATAGCGAGGGAACAAAGAAATTGGAGAAAACAGTTTTGAAAAGGAAAAGCAAGGAGGCAGTTGGAAATGGAAAGAGAGGGTTGAGGAGGAAGGAAGTCTAGACGGATGAGGGGAGAATGACATGTGGTCTCAGTACAAGAGGCTATTTATCTTTCCCCTTTCACGTCTAAATGTCAATCTCTATCTTTGGTTTTCAATTCCTCTCAGCTGGTTGGTGAACCTTTAACTTCATATCAAATTGTAATGGTCACGTACACATATTTAGCAGATGCAGTCATAGGTGTAGCGGAATGCTTATGTTCCTAACGTCAACAGTGTAGTAATACCTGACAATACAAAAACAATGCACACAAATCCCAACATTAAAAGAAAGGAACTAAGAAATGAGCAATGTCAGAGTCCGGAATATACATATGAACTCAGCAAAAAAAGATAATTTGTAAAAATCCAGATAACTTCACAGAGCTTCATTGTAAAGGGTTTCAACACTGTTTCCCATGCGTGTTCAATGAACCATAATTAATGAACATGCACCTGTGGAACGGTCTTTAAGACACTAACAGTTTACAAATGGTAGGCAATTAAGGTCACAGTTATGAAAACTTAGGACACTAAAGAGGCCTTTCTACTGACTCTGAAAAACACCAAAAGAAAGATGCCTGGGGTCCCTGCTCATCTGCGTGAACGTGCCTTAGGCATACTGCAAGGAGGCATGAGGACTGCAGATGTGGCCAGGGCAATAAATTGCAATGTCCGTACTGTGAGACGCCTAAGAAAAAGCTACAGGGAGACAGGACGGACAGCTGATCGTCCTCGCAGTGGCAGGCCACATGTAACAACATCACACCTGCGGAACAGATTCTCGGAGGGCAACAACAACTGCCAGAGTTGCACCAGGAATGCACAATCCCTCCATCAGTGCTCAGACTGTGCGCAATAGGCTGAGAGAGGCTGGACTGAGGGCTTGTAGGCCTGTTGTAAGGCAGGTCCTCACCAGACATCACCGGCAACAACGTCGCCTATGGGCACAAACCCTCCATCTCTGGACCAGACAGGACTGGCAAAAAGTGCTCTTCACTGACGAGCCGCGGTTTTGTCTCACCAGGTGTCATGGTCGGATTCGCGTTTATCGTCGAAGGAATGAGCGTTACACTGAGACCTGTACCCTGGAGCGGGATCGATTTGGAGGTGGAGAGTCTGTCATGGTCTGGGGCGGTGTGTCACATCATCATCCGACTGAGCTTGTTGTCATTGCAGGCAATTTCAATGCTGTGCGTTACAGGGAAGACATCCTCCTCCCTCATGTGGTACCCTTTCTGCAGGTTCATCCTGACATGACCCTCCAGCATGACAATGCCACCAGTCATACTGCTCAATATGTGCGTGATTTCCTGCAAGACAGGAATGTCAGTGTTCTGCCATGACCAGCAAAGAGCCTGAATCTCAATCCCATTGAGCACATCTGGGACCTGTTGGATCGGAGGGTGAGGGTGAGGCCTAGGGCCATTCCCCCCCAGAAATGTCCGGGAACTGGCAGGTGCCTTGGTGGAAGAGTGGGGTAACATCTCACAGCAAGAATTGGCAAATCTGGTGCAGTCCACGAGGAGAAGATGCAGTGCAATACTTAATGCAGCTGGTGGCCACACCAGATACTGACTGTTACTTTTGAGTTTGAACCCCCCCCCCCCCCCCCCCCCCCCCCCCTTGTTCAGGGACACTGTCACGCCCTGGCCTTAGTATTTTGTGTTTTCTTTATTATTTTGGTCATGCCAGGGTGTGACATGGGTGATTTATGTGTCTTGTCTTGTCTAGGGGTTTATTAGATTTATGGGGTTGTGTTTAGTAGAGTTGTCTAGGAAAGTCTATGGTTGCCTAGAGTGGTTCTCAATCAGAGGCAGGTGTTTATCGTTGTCTCTGATTGGGAACCATATTTAGGCAGCCATATTCTTTGGGTATTTCGTAGGTGATTGTTCCTGTCTCTGTGTTTTGCACCAGTTAGGACTGTTTTCGGTTTTCCACGTTTTCTTATTTTGTATTATACATTGTTCAAGTTATCATCTCTATTAAAGATGTTTATAAATAACCACGCTGCATTTTGGTCCGCCTCTCTTTCACCAGAAGAAAACCGTAACAGACACATTATTCCAATTCTGTTAGTCACATGTCTTTGGAACTTGTTCAGTTTATGTCTCAGTTGTTGAATCTTGTTATGTTCATGCAAATATTTACACTTGTTAAGTTTGCTGACAATATATGCAGCAGACAGTGAGAGGATGTTTATTTTTTTGCTGAGTTCATTTTCATGGGATGGTGTGTGTAGACATTATGGACAGTATATGAATAGAAAATGTGTGTACAGCAGTAGTTATATATGATGGTGTGTATAGACAGTAGTTATATAGGACGGTGTGTATAGACAGTAGTTATATAGGATGGTGTGTGTGTAGACAGTAGTTATATAGGACGGTGTGTATAGACAGTAGTTATATAGGACGGTGTATAGACAGTAGCTATATAGGACGGTGTGTATAGACAGTAGTTATATAGGATGGTGTGTGTAGACAGTAGTTATATAGGATGGTGTGTATAGACAGTAGTTATATAGGACGGTGTGTATAGACAGTAGTTATATAGGATGGTGTGTGTAGGTAGTAGTTATATAGGACGGTGTGTATAGACAGTAGTTATATAGGATGGTGTGTGTAGACAGTAGTTATATAGGATGGTGTGTATAGACAGTGGTTATATATGATGGTGTGTATAGACAGTAGTTATATAGGATGGTGTGTATAGACAGTAGTTATATAGGACGGTGTGCATAGACAGTAGTTATATAGGATGGTGTGTGTAGACAGTAGTTATATAGGATGGTGTGTATAGGCAGTAGTTATATAATTAGGGCTGATTTCAAGTTTTCATAACAATCGGAATTTGGTATTTTTGGACACCGATTATAATTTCTTTCTACACCTTTATTTAACCTTTATTTATTATTTATTTAACCTTTATTTAATCTTTATTGAACCTTTATTTAACTAGGCAAGTCAGTTAAGAACACATTCTTATTTTCAATGACGGCCTAGGAACTTAACTTCCTCGTTCAGGGACAGAACGATAGATTTTTACCTTGTCAGCTCGGGGGATTCAATCTTGCAAACTTACAGTTAACTAGTCCAACGCTCTAACCACCTGCCTTTCATTGCACTCCACGAGGAGCCAAGGTAAGTTGCTAATTAGCATTAAACCTATCATATATAAAACAATCAATCAATCAATCAATCATAATCACTAGTTAACTACACATGGTTGATGATATTACTAGTTTATCTAGCGTGTCCTGCGTTGCATGTAATCGATGCGGTGCATATTGTTGCTCCAATGTGTACCTAACCATAAACATCAATGCCTTTCTTATAATCAATACACAGAAGTATCTATTTTTAAACCTGCATATTTAGCTAAAAGAAATCCAGGTTAGCAGGCAATATTAACCAGGTGCAATTGTGTCACTTCTCTTGCATTCATTGCACGTAGAGTCAGTGTATATGAAAGAGTTTGTGCCGCCTAATTTGCCCGAATTTTACGTAAATATGACATAACATTGAAGGTTGTGCAATGTAACAGGAATATTTAGACTTATGGATGCCACCCGTTAGATAAAATACGGAATGGTTCCGTATTAAACTGAAAGAATAAACGTCTTTTTTTCGAAATGATAGTTTCCGGATTCGACCATATTAATGACCTAAGGCTCGTATTTCTGTGTGTTATCATGTTATAACTAAGTCTATGATTTTATAGAGCTATCTGACTGAGCGATGGAAGGCACCAGCAGGCTCATAAGCATTCATTCAAACAGCACTTTCGTGCGTTTGCCAGCAGCTCTGCTGTTTATGACTTCAAGCCTATCAACTCCCGAGATTAGGCTGGTGTAACCAATGTGAAATGGCTAGCTAGTTAGCGGGGTGCGTGCTAATAGCGTTTCAAACGTCACTCGCTCTGAGACTTGGAGTAGTTGTTCCCCTTGCTCTGTATGGGTAACGCTGCTTCGATGGTGTCTGTTGCCGTTGTGTTCCTAGTTCGAGCCCAGGGAGGAGTGAGGAGAGGGATGGAAGCTATACTGTTACACTGGCAATACTAAACTGCCTATAAGAACATCCAGTAGTCAAAGGTATATGAAATACAAATGGTATAGAGAGAAAAGTCCTATAATTTCTATAATAACTGCAACCTAAAACTTCTTACCTGGGAATATTGAAGACTCATGTTAAAAGGAACCACCAGCTTTCATATGTTCACATGTTCTGATCAAGGAACTTAAACCTTAGCTTTCTTACATAGCATATATTGCATTTTTACTTTCTTCTCCAACACTTTGTTTTTGCATTATTTAAACCAAATTGAACATGTTTCATTATTTATTTGAGGCTAAATTGGTTTTATTGATGTATTATATTAAGTTAAAATAAGTTTTCATTATTGTTGTAATTGTCATTATTACAAATAATTTTAAAAAAATTGGCTGATGATTCGGTATCGGCTTTTTTTGGTCCTCCAATAATAGGTTTCGGTATCGGCGTTGAAAAATCATAATCGGTCGACCTCTAGTATAGACAGTGGTTATATATGGTGGTGTGTATAGACAGTAGTTATATATGATGGTGTGTATAGACAGTAGTTAAATATGATGGTGTGTATAGACTGCAGTTATATAGGATGGTGTGTATCGACAGTAAATATATATGATGGTGTGTATAGACAGTAGTTATATATGATGGTGTGTATAGACAGTAGTTATATAGGATGGTGTGTATAGACAGTGGTTATATATGATGGTGTGTATAGACAGTAGTTATATATGATGGTGTGTATAGACAGTGGTGGAAAATGTACCCAATTGTCAAACTTGAGTAAGAGTAAAGATACTTTAATAGAAAATGACTCAAGTAAAAGTGAACGTCACCCAGTAAAATTATACTTCATTAAATGTATTTGGTTTTAAGTATACTTAAGTATCAAAAGTAAAAGTATAAACAATTTCAAATTATTTATATTAATCAAACAAGATGGTACAATTTTGTATTTTAAAGGATTTCCAGGGGCAAACTCCAACACTCACACATCATTTACAAACAAAGCATTTGTGTTTAGTCCAGCAGACCAGAGCAGTAGGGATGACCAGTGATGTTCTCTGTTTAGTGAGTCCAGCAAAACAGAGCAGTAGGGATGATCAGTGATGTTCTCTGTTTAGTTAGTCCAACAGACCAAAGCAGTAGGGATGACCAGGGATGTTCTCTGTTTAGTGAGTCCAACAGACCAGAGCAGTAGGGATGACCAGTGATGTTCTCTGTTTAGTGAGTCCAACAGTCCTGAGCAGTAGGGATGACCAGGGATGTTCTCTGTTTAGTGAGTCCAGCAAAACAGAGCAGTAGGGATGACCAGGGATGTTCTCTGTTTAGTGAGTCCAGCAGGACAGAGCAGTAGGGATGACCAGGGATGTTCTCTGTTTAGTGAGTCCAGCAGACCAGAGCAGTAGGGATGACCAGTGATGTTCTCTGTTTAGTGAGTCCAGCAAAACAGAGCAGTAGGGATGACCAGGGATGTTCTCTGTTTAGTGAGTCCAACAGTCCGGAGCAGTAGGGATGACCAATGATGTTCTCTGTTTAGTGAGTCCAACAGACCAGAGCAGTAGGGATGACCAGGGATGTTCTCTGTTTAGTGAGTCCAGCAGACCAGAGCAGTAGGGATGACCAATGATGTTCTCTGTTTAGTGAGTCCAACAGACCAGAGCAGTAGGGATGACCAGTGATGTTCTCTGTTTAGTGAGTCCAGCAAAACAGAGCAGTAGGGATGACCAGGGATGTTCTCTGTTTAGTGAGTCCAGCAGACCAGAGCAGTAGGGATGACCAGGGATGTTCTCTGTTTAGTGAGTCCAGCAGACCAGAGCAGTAGGGATGACCAGGGATGTTCTCTATTTAGTGAGTCCAGCAGACCAGAGCAGTAGGGATGACCAGGGATGTTCTCTGTTTAGTGAGTCCAGCAGACCAGAGCAGTAGGGATGACCAGGGATGTTCTCTGTTTAGTGAGTCCAGCAAAACAGAGCAGTAGGGATGACCAGTGATGTTCTCTGTTTAGTGAGTCCAGCAGACCAGAGGAAGTAGGGATGACCAGGGATGTTCTCTGTTTAGTGAGTCCAACAGTCCGGAGCAGTAGGGATGAGCAGGGATGTTCTCTGTTTAGTGAGTCCAGCAGACCAGAGCAGTAGGGATGACCAGGGATGTTCTCTGTTTAGTGAGTCCAGCAGACCAGAGCAGTAGGGATGACCAGGGATGTTCTCTGTTTAGTGAGTCCAGCAGACCAGAGCAGTAGGGATGACCAGGGATGTTCTCTGTTTAGTGAGTCCAGCAGACCAGAGCAGTAGGGATGACCAGGGATGTTCTCTGTTTAGTGAGTCCAGCAGACCAGAGCAGTAGGGATGACCAGGGATGTTCTCTGTTTAATGAGTCCAGCAGACCACAGCCAGTAGGGATGACCAGGGATGTTCTCTGTTTAGTGAGTCCAGCAGACCACAGCCAGTAGGGATGACCAGGGATGTTCTCTGTTTAGTGAGTCCAGCAGACCAGAGCCAGTAGGGATGACCAGGGATGTTCTCTTGATAAGGGTGTGAATTAGAACATATTCCTGTTCTCCTAAGCATTCAAAACGTAATGAATACTTGTTGGTGTCAGGATAAATGTATGGAGTAAAAAGTACATTATTTTCTTCAGGAATGTAGAGAAGTAAAAGTAAAAGTTGTCAAATATGTAAATTGTAACGTAAAGTGCAGATAAAAAAAACCCGACTTAACTAGTACTTTCAAGTACTTTTACCTATGCACATTAAACACAGTGTATGAATAGAACAGTAGGCCTCGACTAGAATACAGTGTACACATATGAACCTTTAACCTTCTTCCTGGACAGGTGATCTGCTGTTTGGACTGTAGCCTTTGGGCCTGCGTGGGATAAGTACCACTCATGTATTTCCTCAATTCAATTTATATTAATAACTATTATGTTTGTGTCTTTCAGAAACAGAAACGGAGACCTCGTATTTTGTCATCGGAGCCATCCTTTATCGAACCTTAGGAGTCATCCTTCCTGCCCCCAAGTAAATATGTTTCCTATTCCATTAAAAAGGGTTTGCAATTAATTTAGCTTATCTCTCTCTCATCCATCATTCTTCATCTCTAAAGCCTTAAACCTTGCCATCGCAGATTATCCCTCTACCGCTAGCACTTCCTGGAATTCCCCACTCCTGCTTATCCAATTATATGGGAACTACCGGAGAATTTGGAAGAGTTTATCATTCAGGAGGGCTTAGCTATCCCGGTCAGACTGATCCTTCCTAACGCTATGGTGACAAACGGATGGTAGTGCTTTGGTGTCAGGGCTTTCCATGTCATGGTTATTAGGATTATATATGGAATTATACACTTCAATCACTAAAGATGTGCGACAGCCATCAAGCCTGAGAAATGACCGGAGATCCATTGCTTTTTGATTTCTACCTTCCCTCTCTATTGGTAATCTTCTCCCTAGATGTTATTCTGTCAGCTATTCCTCTCTTCATTCCTTGCTCCCATTCTCCATTTTTTGTATTACATTTTTAAATGTTTTATTTAACCTTTATTTAAGAAGGCAAGTCAGTTAAAGAATACCTTCTTATTTTCAATGACGGCCTACACCGGCCAAACCGGTGATACTGGTGATATTACTCAGATCTGGTGATATTACTCAGGTCTGGTGATATTACTCAGATCTGGTGATATTACTCAGATCTGGTGATATTACTCAGGTCTGGTGATATTACTCAGGTCTGGTGATATTACTCAGGTCTGGTGATATTACTCAAATCTGGTGATATTACTCAGATCTGGTGATATTACTCAGGTCTGGTGATATTACTCAATTCTGGTGATATTACTCAGGTCTGGTGATATTACTTTTGACCAGGTCCCATAGTTCCATAATCTCTCTCTCTCTCTCTCTCTCTCGCTCTCTCTCTCACTCTCTCTCTCTCTCTCTCTCTCTCTCTCCCTCTCTCTCTCTCTCTCTCCCTCTCTCTTTTCTCTCTCTCTCTCTCTCTCTCTCTCTCTCGCTCTCTCTCTCACTCTCCCTCACTCTCCCTCTCTCTCTCTCTCTCTTTAGAGCCCCTGCTGTGATCAACTCTAAGATTCTGACGGTGACGGTCCGACCAGAACCCAAACCCAGTGAACCCATGGTGGTTGTGGAGCTGTCCCCACTGCTTAATGTGAGTATAACATGGAATAGACTGATAATGATGTGTCATAGCCTTATAATGATGTGTCATAGCCTTATAATGATGTGTCATAGCCTGGTAATGATGTGTCATAGCCTGATAATGATGTGTCATAGCCTGGTAATGATGTGTCATAGCCTGGTAATGATGTGTCATAGCCTTATAATGATTTGTCGTATGATGTGTCATAGCCTTATAATTATTTGTCATAGCCTGAAAATGATGTGTCATAGCCTGATAATGATGTGTCATAGCCTTATAATGATGTGTCATAGCCTGATAATGATGCGTCATAGCCTTGTAATGGTGTGTCATAGCTGTATAATGATGTGTCATAGCCTGGTAATGATGTGTCATAGCCTGATAATGATGTGGCGTAGCCTTATAATGATGTGTCATAGCCTTATAGTGATGTGTCATAGCCGTGTAATGATGTGTCATAGCCTTATTGTGATGTGCCATAGCCTGATAATGATGTGTCATAGCCTTATAATGATTTGTCATATGATGTGTCATAGCCTTATAATAATGTGTCATAGCCTGATAATGATGTGTCATAGCCTGAAAAGGATGTGTCATAGCCTGATAATGATGTGTCATAGCCTTGTAATGATGTGTCATAGCTGTATAATGATGTGTCATAGCCTTATAATGATGTGTCATAGCCTTATAATGATGTGTCATAGCCTGATAATGATGTGTCATAGCCTTATAATGATGTGTCATAGCCTGATAATGATGTGTCATGGCCTTATAATGATGTGAATCAGCCTGAGTGTTACAGTAGTCCTTCACATCCTTGTCTGTAGCTTTTCAATTAGAACAGAACTGGAGAGTTTAATGAGAGACTGTCCTGCAACAATGAGCCACTGTAGACGGTTGACCTTTCAGCACATTGAACCACTGTAGACGGTTGACCTTACAGCACATTGAACCACTGTAGACGGTTGGTTGACCTTACAGCACATTGAGCCACTGTAGACGGTTGACCTTACAGCACATTGAGCCACTGTAGACGGTTGACCTTACAGCACATTGCACCACTGTAGATGGTTGGTTGACCTTACAGCACATTGAACCACTGTAGACGGTTGACCTTACAGCACATTGAGCCACTGTAGACGGTTGACCTTACAGCACATTGAACCACTGTAGATGGTTGACTTTACAGCACATTGAACCACTGTAGACGGTTGACTTTACAGCACATTGAACCACTGTAGACGGTTGGTTGACCTTCAGCACATTGAACCACTGTAGACGGTTGGTTGACCTTACAGCACATTGAACCACTGTAGATGGTTGGTTGACCTTACAGCACATTGAACCACTGTAGATGGTTGGTTGACCTTACAGCACATTGAACCAGTGTAGATGGTTGGTTGACCTTACAGCACATTGAACCACTGTAGATGGTTGGTTGACCTTACAGCACATTGAACCAGTGTAGATGGTTGGTTGACCTTACAGCACATTGAACCACTGTAGATGGTTGGTTGACCTTACAGCACATTGAACCACTGTAGATGGTTGGTTGACCTTACAGCACATTGAACCACTGTAGATGGTTGGTTGACCTTACAGCACATTGAACCACTGTAGATGGTTGGTTGACCTTCAGCACATTGAACCACTGTAGACGGTTGGTTGACCTTCAGCACATTGAACCAGTGTAGATGGTTGGTTGACCTTCAGCACATTGAGCCACTGTAGACGGTTGGTTGACCTTACAGCACATTGAACCACTGTAGACGGTTGACCTTACAGCACATTGAACCACTGTAGATGGTTGGTTGACCTTCAGCACATTGAACCACTGTAGATGGTTGGTTGACCTTCAGCACATTGAGCCACTGTAGACGGTTGGTTGACCTTACAGCACATTGAACCACTGTAGACGGTTGACTTTACAGCACATTGAACCACTGTAGACGGTTGACCTTACAGCACATTGAACCACTGTAGACGGTTGACTTTACAGCACATTGAACCAGTGTAGATGGTTGGTTGACCTTACAGCACATTGAACCACTGTAGACGGTTGGTTGACCTTCAGCACATTGAACCACTGTAGATGGTTGGTTGACCTTCAGCACATTGAACCAGTGTAGATGGTTGGTTGACCTTACAGCACATTGAACCACTGTAGACGGTTGGTTGACCTTACAGCACATTGAACCAGTGTAGATGGTTGGTTGACCTTCAGCACATTGAACCAGTGTAGATGGTTGGTTGACCTTACAGCACATTGAACCACTGTAGACGGTTGGTTGACCTTACAGC
>NC_050572.1:13555033-13557533 GCF_013265735.2 Oncorhynchus mykiss
TTGGGAAGAGAGGAACCATAATGACTCAGTTTAACCTTTGACCTCTTCAAGGGTTCTTTGGGAAGAGAGGAACCATAATGACTCAGTTTAACCTTTGACCTCTTCAAGGGTTCTTTGGGAAGAGAGGAACCATAATGACTCAGTTTGACCTCTTCAAGGGTTCTTTGGGAAGGGAGGAAGCATAATGACTCAGTTTAACTTTTGACCTCTTCAAGAGTTCTTTGCTCTTTAGTGACAATTAAAATGTAAAGGATGCAGCTCATTGGAGCATTTTGGGACGTGGTTTGTTCACAGCTTTTTATGTGCAACTGTGAGTGGGAGTCCCGTGTGGCTCAGTTGGTAGAGCATGCCAGGGTTGTGGGTTTGTGTCCCACGTTTGATTCCCATGTGGGACCTGTACGAAAAGGTACAAGTCGCTCTGGATAAGAGCGTCTGCTAAATGACCATTTTTTTTAAACCTTTAAAAAAAAAATGTAACATCATTGCAGTTTATCTAATGTGTTGTGTTATGCAATTCCATGTTCTGCATATATGACTATGCATTCAATGGTGTCTTGTGAAACACTCACGTTTGGCCTTGTGTAGATGGAGAACGGTTGACTGAATCAGTCAGTGGTTCTTCTCTCCTCAGCTGTTCCAGAGGTAGCTCATTGAATTCAACTTGTCAATTAACACAATCATAACACCTATGAAATTTTAACAGTATAATATGGCTGACCAGAATAAATAGAATATAAAACCCTGTATGGTTCTTTAAAAGGATCAACAAAGAACCTTTAAGATTGAGACAGGTTCTTTATAGAACTGTTCTCCATAAAGGTTCTATAAAGAACCATAAAAAGGGTTCTATATAGCCCCAAAAATGTTTGCTTTTTACCACAGTGGAATCCTATTCCATATGTAACCTGTTTTAATGGTTACAAACCACAGAACCTCTATCTATTGTAGAACTGTTTTTTTTTTTAACAAGGGAGGAGTAAGTAGTGTGCAGGGGACCAGTGTAATAATGTCCTCCACCACCAGAGGGAGACTCCCCTTCATTAACAGATGGGCCTCAAAGGGAAGCTTGAATTATTCATGGGCACAATATAACGACTGATAGATGGTCGTAGAGAGGCACCCTTCCTCCGCTACCTCCCCAGAGATGGCTTAGCTGAAACGGAAAGGGCTATGATTATATTTTTTTCGCTGGAGGACAAGGAATTTCTGTATTTAGATGCTAAAAGTGTGATCTCCTCTGTATCTGAGTGCACTAAAGTGAATAGGTTTATTCGTACACTGCAACCAACCATCTTTTCTCTGATAGGATTGGCTCTCCTGATTGTCTGAATTGAGTCAATGATTAGCTTAATGGTCGTGGTAATGCTTGGCTGGAAAAGAGAGCTTCCTCATCAGGTCATAGACTGGACTGGACTCTCCTAAAATCCAAATAACTGTTGATTCGTCCTCAGTAGAATTAAACACATTGAGACCTATAGATTGAGTGGAACAAGTTCAGATGATTCAATTAGACCAGAGCAATCGATTCACTTATAATGCCGATCACTGGTGGGGTGAGCGTGGATGAATCAATTGGAGTGAATCGATTCACTGATCGATTCCCTGATGGAGTCGTGGAAAATCATCCTCAGTAATGCTATATGCACTACTAAGCTTTGATTAGCCAATCAAAGGCCGTTTTACTCTGTGGAATTGGCTTTGTCTCAAGTGAATCGATGGATTAGGAGTGAGTCTGCAGAATGGGATGCTTGTCTAGACTTTGAGTAGAGCTATTTGTGTTTAGATTTAGAGAATGTCCGGGTCTCCCTCTCCCTCTCTCTCTCTTTCTCTCTCTCTCTCTCTCCTTCTCCCTCTCCCTCTCTCTCTCTCCCTCTCTCTCTCTCTCCCTCTCTCTCGCTCTCTCTCTCTCTCTCTCTCTCTCTCTCTCTCTCTCTCTCTCTCTCTCTCTCCCCCTCTCTCTCTCTCTCTCTCTCTCTCTCTCCCCTCTCTCTCTCTCCCTCTCTCTCCCTCTCTCTCTCTCCCTCTCCCTCTCCCTCTCTCTCTCTCTCTCTCTCTCTCTCTCTCTCTCTCTCTCTCTCTCTCTCTCTCTCTCTCTCAATCAATCAATCAATCAAATGCATTTATTCAGCTATTTTTACATTGTCGATGTCACAAAGTGCTGTACAGAAACCCAGCCTAAAACACTGTGGCTAGGAAAAACGCCATAGAAAGGCCAGAACCTAGGAAGAAACGTAGAGAGGAACCAGGCTATGAGGGGTGTCCTCTTCTGGCTGTGTCGGGTGGAGATTATACCAGAACATGGCCAAGATGTTCAAATGTTCATAGATGACCAGCAGGGTCAGATAATAATAATCACAGTGGTTGTAGAGGTTGCAACAGGTCAGCACCTCAGGAGTAAATGTCAGTTGGTTTTTTCATCTCTCTCCCCCCCCCCCCTCTCTCCCCCCCCCCCCCTCTCTCTCGCGGTCTCTCTGTCCCTCTCTCTCTCTCTCTCCCTCTC
>NC_050572.1:13560033-13605033 GCF_013265735.2 Oncorhynchus mykiss
CATAAGGAAATATGAATGAGTGATGGTACAGAGCAGCATAGGCAGATACAGTAGATGGTATCGAGTACAGTATATACATATGAGATGAGTATGTAAACAAAGTGGCATAGTTAAAGTGGCTAGTGATACATGTATTACATAAGGATACAGTCGATGATATAGAGTACAGTATATACGTATGCATATGAGATGAATAATGTAGGGTAAGTAACATGCTACATAAGGTAGCATTGTTTAAAGTGGCTAGTGATATATTTACATCATTTCCCATCAATTCCCATTATTAAAGTGGCTGGAGTTGAGTCAGTGTCAGTGTGTTGGCAGCAGCCACTCAATGTTAGTGGTGGCTGTTTAACAGTCTGATAGCCTTGAGATAGAAGCTGTTTTTCAGTCTCTCGGTCCCAGCTTTGATGCACCTGTACTGACCTCGCCTTCTGGATGATAGCGGGGTGAACAGGCAGTGGCTCGGGTGGTTGATGTCCTTGATGATCTTTATGGCCTTCCTGTGACATCGGTTGGTGTAGGTGTCCTGGAGGGCAGGTAGTTTGCCCCCGGTGATGCGTTGTGCAGACCTCACTACCCTCTGGAGAGCCTTATGGTTGAGGGCGGAGCAGTTGCCGTACCAGGCGGTGATACAGCCCGCCAGGATGCTCTCGATTGTGCATCTGTAGAAGTTTGTGAGTGCTTTTAGTGACAAGCCGAATTTCTTCAGCCTCCTTCACAATGCTGTCTGTGTGAGTGGACCAATTCAGTTTGTCTGTGAGGTGTATGCCGAGGAACTTAAAACTTGCTACCCTCTCCACTACTGTTCCATCGATGTGGATAGGGGGGTGTTCCCTCTGCTGTTTCCTTAAGTCCACAATCATCTCCTTAGTTTTGTTGACGTTGAGTGTGAGGTTATTTTCCTGACACCACACTCCGAGGGCCCTCACCTCCTCCCTGTAGGCCGTCTCGTCGTTGTTGGTAATCAAGCCTACCACTGTTGTGTCGTCCGCAAACTTGAACTTGAATAATGTACACAATCAATCAATCAATCAATTAATCAACAGCTGACCTAACAGGCGGAATCTGTAGTCAAACATATCCTACATATTACTTATCGATTGGTCATCAAATCAAATGTTATTTATAAAGCCCTTCTCACATCAGCTGATATCTCAAAGTGCTGTACAGAAACCCAGCCTAAAACCCCAAACAGCAAGCAATGCAGGTGTAGAAGCACGGTGGCTAGGAAAAACTCCCTAGAAAGGCCAGAACCTAGGAAGAAACCTAGATAGGAACCAGGCTATGTGGGGTGGCCAGTCCTCTTCAGGCTGTGCCAGGTGGACATTATAACAGAACATGGCCAAGATGTTCAAATGTTTATAGGTGACCAGCAGGGTCAAATAATAATAATCACAGTAGTTGTCAAGGGTGCAGCAAGTCAGCACCTCAGGAGTAAATGTCAGTTGGCTTTTCATAGCCGATCATTCAGAGTATCTCTACTGCTCCTTCTGTCTCTAGAGAGTTGAAAACAGCATGTCTGGGACAGGTAGAACTTCCGGTGAACAGGTCAGGACTCCATGCAGAACAGTTGAAACTGGAGCAGCAGCAAGGCCAGGTGGACTGGGGACAGCAAGGAGTCATCAGGCCAGATATTCCTGAGGCATGGTCCTAGGGCTCAGGTCCTCCGAGAGAGAGAAAGAGAGAAAGAAAGAAAGAAAGAAAGAGCGAAAGAGAGAAAGAATTAGAGAGAGCATAATTAAATTCACACAGGACACCGGACAGGAGAAATACTCCAGATATAACAGACTGACCCTAGCCCCCCCAACACAAACTAATGCAGCATACATACTGGAGGCTGAGACAGGAGTGGTCGGGATACACTGTGGCCCCATCCGACGATACCCCCGGACAGGGCCAAACAGGCAGGATATAACCCCAGCCCACAAAGATGTCCGCCACGGCACAACCCAAGGGGGGGGGGTCGCCAACCCAGACAGGAAGATCACGTCAATGACTCAACCCACTCAAGGGACGCACTCCTCGCAGGGACGGCATGGAAGAGCAACAGTAAGCCAGTGACTCAGCCCCTGTAACAGGGTTAGAGGCAGAGAATCCCAGTGGAGAGAGGGGAACCGGCCAGGCAGAGACAGCAAGGGCGGTTCGTTGTTCCAGTGCCTTTCCGTTCACCTTCACACTCCTGGGCCAGACTACACTCAATCATATGACCTACTGAAGAGATGAGTCTTCAGTAAATACTTAAAGGTTGAGACCGAGTCTGCGTCTCTGACATGGGTAGGCAGACCATTCTATAAAAATTGAGCTCTATAGGAGAAAGCCCTGCCTCCAGCTGTTTGCTTAGAAATTATAGGGACAGTAAGGAGCAAGCCCATGTAATGCTTTGTAGGTTAGCAGTAAAACCTTGAAATCAGCCCTTGGCTTGACAGGAAGCCAGTGTAGGGAGGCTAGCACTGGAGTAATATGATTTTTTTTTTGGTTCTTGTCAAGATTCTAGCAGCCGTGTTTAGCACTAACTGAAGTTTATTTAGTGCTTTATCCGGGTAGACGGAGAGTATAGCATTGTAGTAGTCTAACCTAGAAGTGACAAAAGCACGGATTAATTTTTCTGCATAATTTTTGGACAGAAATGTTCAGATTTTTGCAATGTTACGTAGATGAAAAAAAGCTGTCCTTGAAACAGTCTTGATATGTTCGTCCACAGAGACCAACTGATAACTTTCCAACAGAAAAGATCTAAACCAGGCCAGAACTTGTCCATGTAGACCAATTTGGGTTTCCAATCTCTCCAAAAGAATGTGGTGATCGATGGTATCAAAAGCAGCACTAAGGTCTAGGAGCACGAGGACAGATGCAGAGCCTCGGTCTGACGCCATTAAAAGGTCATTTACCACCTTCACAAGCGCAGTCTCAGTGCTGTGATGGGGTCTAAAACCAGACTGAAGCGTATCGTATACGTTGTTTGTTTTCAGGAAAGCAGTGAGTTGCAGCACAACAGCTTTTTCAATTATTTTTTGTTGCCTGTTTTCATCAGATTTGAATCTCATTGGTCACTGTTCACCTGAGCTGTGCTCTCATTCGTCAGTGGTCACCTGAGCTGTGCTCTCATTAGTCAGCGTTCACCTGAGCTGGACTCTCATTGGTCAGTGGTCACCTGAGCTGTGCTCAAATTGGTTAGTGGTCACCTGAGCTGTGCATCCAGATCCACTCTCCCATTTCATAGTATGTCAATCACAGACAGTACACAATACTGTCTGGTTGGCATGGAAACAATGCCCCTTTATGCTGTAAGCAGAAGGAATATTGGCGTTCATCAAAGTGGTGGCTTCCATCTTGGAAAGAATCAGGTCTGCAAAGAAAATTAACCAGCATCCAGATTAGCATCCAGATTAATTTCCCCATCGTTAAGATAGGAGCCAACCAGTCACATTAACTTCCCCATCGTTAAGATAGGAGCCAACCAGTCACATTAACTTACCCATCGTTAATATAGGAGCCAACCAGTCACATTAACTTCCCCATCGTTAACATAGGAGCCAACCAGTCACATTAACTTCCCCATCGTTAACATAGGAGCCAACCAGTCACATTAACTTCCCCATCGTTAACATAGGAGCCAACCAGTCACATTAACTTCCCCATCGTTAACATAGGAGCCAACCAGTCACATTAACTTCCCCATCGTTAACATAGGAGCCAACCAGTCACATTAACTTCCCCATCGTTAACATAGGAGCCAACCAGTCACATTAACTTCCCCATCGTTAACATAGGAGCCAACCAGTCACATTAACTTCCCCATCGTTAACATAGGAGACAACCAGTCACATTAAGTTCCCCTTCGTTAACATAGGAGCCAACCAGTCACATTAAGTTCCCCTTCATTAACATAGGAGCCAACAAGTCTGATTACCAAGCAGGGAGGTACAGAGATCACTGTCACACAGCAATACAACCAAACACCCAGGATTATAGCGTGTGTGTGTGTGTGTGTGTGTGTGTGTGTGTGTGTGTGTGTGTGTGTGTGTGCATGCTCCTCTGGTAGGGGCTCAGGGAAGATGAGCACAGTAGTGCTTTTATCTGTAACCCAGGGAGAATTGTGTGTGTGTACATGTCCCAGTGTGTGTGTATAACCCAGGGAGATAGGGAGACTGATGGGTACCTGAGAAAGGATCCTACCGAGATATAACAACATACTGCAGTACAAAAAGTTTGTTTACAGAAGTATTTCACCTTTCCCAACCCCCTTGTCACTAGAACAAGACAAACCTCCAGGGGCAGAGAAAAAGACAGATAGACAGGACAGTGGAGAAGGAGAAACACAGAACATCAGAGAGGAGAAACACAGAACATCAGAGAGGAGACACACCGAGCATCAGAGAGGAGAAACACATAGCATCAGAGAGGAGAAACACAGAGCATCAGAGAGGAGAAACACAGAGCATCAGAGAGGACAGTAGTGGAGGAGAAACACAGAGCATCAGAGAGGACAGTAGTGGAGGAGAAACACAGAGCATCAGAGAGGAGAAACACAGAACATCAGAGAGGACAGTAGTGGAGGAGAAACACAGAGCATCAGAGGACAGTAGTGGAGGAGAAACACAGAGCATCAGAGAGGAGAAACACAGAACATCAGAGAGGACAGTAGTGGAGGAGAAACACAGAGCATCAGAGGACAGTAGTGGAGGAGAAACACAGAGCATCAGAGAGGAGAGTAGTGGAGGAGAAACACAGAGCCTCAGAGAGGACAGTAGTGGAGGAGAAACACAGAGCATCAGAGAAGAGAAACACAGAGCATCAGAGAGGACAGTAGTGGAGGAGAAACACAGAGCATCAGAGAGAACACTTCCACTACTGTCCTCTCTAGTGGAGGAGAAACACAGAACCTTGTCAGCTTGTGGATTCGATCTAGCAACCTTTCATTTACTGGCCAAACGATCAAACCACTAGGCTACCTGCCCCCCCATATACATGACTTGTATTAATTGATACGGACTTCCTGTAGAGATAATTGTGTGTGTGTGTGTGTGTGTGTGTGTCTGTGTGTGTATCCTGTCAATTTCTAAAACAGACACTCAGTTGGGGATTTAAGGGCTGCATCAGGACACACATTTCTTGAGCAAATCTCACTCCCTCCCCTTGAGTGTTTGTAAGCCTGAAGGTGTGTGTGTGAGTGTGTGTATCCATGATTTATCCAAGTGTGTGCGTGTGTGTGTGTGTGCGTGCGTGAGTGCGTGCGTGCAGAAAGTAAAAGGCTACATTGGCCAGCAGTTTCTGTTCACAGTTCAGTTTTGTTGTGTTTTGTTTTTTTAGAAGGCCCATATGTCCTCACCATCTGGTGTCCCCACATCCACACTCCTCTCTCTCTCTCTCTCGCTCTCTCTATCACTCTCTCTCTCTCTCTCTCTCTCTCTCTCTCTCTCTCGCTCCTTTTCTATCACTATCTCTGCTCTCTCTCTCACTCCTCTTTTCTATCTCTCTCTTCTCTCTCTCTCTCTCTCGCTCCTTTTCTATCACTCTCTCTCTCTCTCTCTCTCTCTCTCTATTCTCTCTCTTGCTCCTTTTCTATCACACTCTCTCTCTCTCTCTGCTCTCTCTCTCTCTCTCTCTCTCTCTCTCGCTCCTTTTCTATCACTCTCTCTCTCTCTGCTCTCTCTCTCGCTCCCTTTCTATCACTCTCTCTCTCTCACTCCCTTTCTATCACTCTCTCTCTATCTTCTCTCTCTCTCTCTCTCTCTCTCTCTCTCCCTCTCTCTCTCTCTCTCGCTCCCTTTCTATCACTCTCTCTCTCTGCTCTCTCTCTGCTCTCTCTCTCACTCCCTTTATTTCACTCCCTTTCTCTCTCTCTCTCACTCTCTCTATTTACAGTATGTCTTTATTTCTCTCTCTCTGTCTATCATATTAATGGATCTGTGTCAAATTGTATTCAACTTGGTTCAGGTGGAGTGAGGTCTCTAATGGGTTCAGGTGGAGTGAGGTCTCTAATGGGTTCAGGTGGAGTGAGGTCTCTAATGGGTTCAGGTGGAGTGATGTCTCTAATGGGTTCAGGTGGAGTGAGGTCTCTAATGGGTTCAGGTGGAGTGAGGTCTCTAACTGGGTTCAGGTCGGGTGAGGTCTCTAATGGGTTCAGGTGGAGTGAGGTCTCTAATGGGTTCAGGTGGAGAGGTCTCTAATGGGTTCAGGTGGAGGGAGGTCTCTACCTGATATCAGGTGGAGTGAGGTCTCTAATGGGTTCAGGTGGAGGGAGGTCTCTACCTGATATCAGGTGGAGTGAGGTCTCTAATGGGTTCAGGTGGAGGGAGGTCTCTACCTGATATCAGGTGGAGTGAGGTCTCTAATGGGTTCAGGTGGAGTGAGGTCTCTAATGGGTTCAGGTGGAGTGAGGTCTCTAATGGGTTCAGGTGGAGTGAGGTCTCTAATGGGTTCAGGTGGAGGGAGGTCTCTAATGGGTTCACACACACACACACACACACCCTACCTTACCCTACTTTACCCTACCCTAATCTACCCTACCCTAAACCCTAACCCTAACCCTAACCCTACTCTACCCTACCATGCCCTGTTCAGCCCTACCCCTAACCCTACTATACCCTACCATACCCTACCCTATCCATACCATGCCCTACCCTACCCTACCCTACCCTACCCTACCCCTAACCCTACTCTACTCTACCCACCCCTACCCCTACCCTACCCTACCCCTACCCCTACCCCTACCCCTACCCCCACCCCTACCCCAACCCTACTTGACCCTACCCTATCTCCTACCCTACCCTACCCTACCCTACCCTACCCTACCCCTACCATACAACCTACCCCTACCCTAACCAGACCCAATTGCTACTTCCAAATGTAAGGCCCGACCCTACCCTACCCTATCCTACCCCGACCCTACTCGAAACCTGAAATCAGAAATAACGACCTCTGTCAGTAAATCCATTAGCTGCTGCTCTGTCTGTCACTCGTTCCCTGAGCGCTGCTCACTCTAAATGAGCTCTGTTCATGGAGGGAAAGGACAGGGAAAGGGGATACCTAGCCAGTTGTACCACTGAATGCTTTCAACTGAAATGTGTATTATGTATCCATAGCAACGACTCTACTTGGGCTGCACTGCTCAATGAACAGACGTGAGAGAGCAGTTAGCTAACTTTCCTCACTTGAAGTGGTCAGGTATTCTGCTACTCTGTATTCTCTGTTAAATAACATAACATTCTAGCTTGCTCAGTTGTTTTGTAAATTCTTTCCATTTAGTCAAGTAATGATCTTTTTGATTTGTCATGATTTGATTGGGTCTAATTATGTTGTTGTCCTGTGGGGTCTGTTTGTGAACAGAGCCCCAGGACCAGCTTGCTTAGGGAACTCTTCTTCAGGTTCATCTCTCTGTAGATGATGTTTCTCTCTCTCTCTCTCTCTCTCTGGCTGGGTCATGTCTCTCTCGCTCACTGTCTCTCCCTCTCTGGATGGGTCATGTCTCTCTCTCTCACTATCTCTCTCTCTCTGGCAGGGTCATGTCTCTCTCTCTCTCTCTCTCTCTCTCTCTCTCTCTCTCTCTCTTTCTCTCTCTGTCTCCCTGGCTTGGTCATGTCTCTCTCTCTCTCTCTCTCTCTCTCTCTCTCTGGCTGGGTCATGTCTGTCCCTCTTTCTCTCTCTCTCCCTCTGGCTGGCTGGGTCATGTCTCTCTCCCTCACGTTCTCTCTCTCTCTCTCTGGCTGGGTCATGTTTCTCTCACTCTCTCTCTCTCTCTGGCTGGGTCATGTTTCTCTCACTCTCTCTCTCTCTCTCTGGGTGGGTCATGTCTCTCTCACTCTCTCTCTCTCTCTTACGACAGCCTTTCTCAATACTCTCTTTCTCTCTCTCTCTCTCTCTCTCTCTCTCTCTCTCTCTCTCTCTGTCTCTCTCTCTGTCTCTCTCTCTGTCTCCCTGTCTCCCTGTCTCCCTGGCTGGGCCATGTCTCTCTCAATTCAATTCAATTCAAGGGGCTTTATTGGCATGGGAAACATGTGTTAACATTGCCAAAGCAAGTGAGGTAGATAATATATAAAGTGAATATATAAAGTGAGAAACAATAAAAATTAACAGTAAACATTACACACACAGAAGTTTCAAAACAATTAAGACATTGCAAATGTCATATTATACAGTGTTTTAACAACGTACAAATAGTTAAAGGACACAAGATAAAATAAATAAGCATAAATATGGGTTGTATTTACAATGGTGTTGGTTCTTCACTGGTTGCCCTTTTCTCGTGGCAACAGGTCACAAATCTTGCTGCTGTGATGGCACACTGTGGAATTTCACCAGTAGATATGGGAGTTTTTCAAAATTGTATTTGTTTTCGAATTCTTTGTGGATCTGTGTAATCTGAGGGAAATATGTCTCTCTAATATGGTCATACATTGGGCAGGAGGTTAGGAAGTGCAGCTCAGTTTCCACCTCATTTTGTGGGCAGTGAGCACATAGCCTGTCTTCTCTTGAGAGCCATGTCTGCCTACGGCGGCCTTTCTCAATAGCAAGGCTATGCTCACTGAGTCTGTACTGTACATAGTCAAAGCTTTCCTTAATTTTGGGTCAGTCACAGTGGTCTCTCTCTCTCTCTGGCTGGGTCATGTCTCTCTCTCTCTCTCTGGCTGGGTCATGTCTCTCTCTCTCTCTCTGGCTGGGTCATGTGTGTCCCTCTTTCTCTCTCTCTCCCTCTGGCTGGCTGAGTCATGTTTCTCTCTCTCTCTCTGGGTGGGCCATGTCTCTCTCACTCTCGCTCTCGCTCTCTCTCTCTCTCTCTCTCTCTCTCTCTCTCTCTCTCTCTCTCTCTCTCTCAATTCAATTAAATTTATTGACATGGCAAGTTCATTATTACTTACATTGTCAAAGTATACATATCGAAAAATAAAAATACAAATAAATGTTGATATATAAAATATATATATATTTATATATAAATAAATGGTGGGACCAACAGCAATAATAATAGTAGTAGTGGACATGGGATTACCATTAACAACAACTTCAACAACAATATTAATGAGAACAACAATACATTAAAGCAATGGTAGTGGACCAGTGTCAACATGACTGAGAAGACACATGACATGGTATGAAAGACAAAACAAAACAAGATGGGAAATATTGTCGACATTACTTTGCACTTTTCACTGGCTGTCCCTCAGGTTGTAGCAGGAGGACACATATTTGGCTGCCAAAACTGCACATTTTGGCTTTTCACCCAATAAATATTAGATTTTTTCTTCATCTTTTATAGTTTCAAATTATTTGTATTAAATTATAATTTTGGGAAAGAAATATTCTCTTAGGTCTGAGTATTTGTCACAGTGTAATAGGAAATGCAGCTCCGTCTCTACCTCTCCCCTGGAGCAGAGTGAGCACAGCCTGTCCTCTCTGGGCAGCCAGGTTTGTCTGTGACGAACGGTCTTTATAGCCAGACTGTGCTCACTGAGTCTGTACCTAGTCAATGTTTTCCTCCGTTTTCTATCAGTCACAGTGGTCAGATAGTCTGCCACCATGTACTGTCTGTTTAGAGCCAGATAGCATTGACGTTGACTTTTTTTGTGCCATCTTTCCAATAGGTGATATATTTTTATTTTTGTTTTGTGATGATTTGGTTGGGCCAGATTTCTGAGTGCCGTCCTGAGGCTCTATGGGGTTGGTTTGGGTTGGTGAACTGAGCCTCATAAACTCTGCATGCAGTATTTCGATTGGATGTTTGTCCCATTTGGTAAATTCATTATTAGAGATTGGACCCCATACTTCACTGCCATATAGAGCAATTGGTTCTATAACTGATTGAAAAATGTTGAGCCAGATTCTAATTGGAATTTCGATTTTGATGTTCCTTTTAATGGCATAAAATGCTCTTCTTGCTTTGTCTCTCAGCTCATTCACAGCCATGTGAGAGCTACCTGTGTTGCTGATATTTAGTCCTAGATATGTGTCGTTTTTGGTGTGTTCTAATAGAACTGTGTCCAAATAGAATTTATATTTGTCATCCTTATTTCTGGACCTTTTTTGTAATATCATTATATTTGTTTTTCTAGGTTAACGGTCAGAGCCCAGGTCTGACAGAACCTGTGGTTAACGGTCAGAGCCCAGGTCTGACAGAACCTGTGGTTAACGGTCAGAGCCCAGGTCTGACAGAACCTGTGGTTAACGGTCAGAGCCCAGGTCTGACAGAGCCTGTGGTTAACGGTCAGAGCCCAGGTCTGACAGAACCTGTGGTTAACGGTCAGAGCCCAGGTCTGACAGAACCTGTGATTAACGGTCAGAGCCCAGGTCTGACAGAACCTGTGGTTAACGGTCAGAGCCCAGGTCTGACAGAACCCGTGGTTAACCACAAGAGCCCAGGTCTGACAGAACCCGTGGTTAACGGTCAGAGCCCAGGTCTGACAGAACCTGTGATTAACGGTCAGAGCCCAGGTCTGACAGAACCTGTGGTTAACGGTCAGAGCCCAGGTCTGACAGAACCTGTGAAGATGATCTAGGTGCTGCTGTAACCCCTCTTTAGTGGGAGACAGCAGCACCAGGTCATCTGCGTACACAGTGTTGTGTAGGGTGATACCAGGTGCTGCTGATTCTTCTAATGTTTTTGCCAATTCATTAATGTAGATGTTAAATAGTGTTGGACTTATTGGGCAGCCCTGTTTCACTCCCCGTCCCTGAGAGAATAAGTCTGTTTACTTGTTGCCAATTTTAACCGCACATTTGTTTTTAGTGTACATTGATTTAATAAAATCATATGTTTCCCCTCCAATACCACTTTCTATTAGATCATAAAAAAATACCTTTGTGCCAAATTGAATCAAATGCTTTCTTGAAATCTACAAAACACGAGTAGATTTCGCCTTTGTTTTGGTTTACTTGTTTATCAATTAGTGTGGAGGGTGTAAATGTGGTCTGTTGTACGATAATGTTTTATACATCCAATCTGGCTTCTGCTCAGGACGTTGTGTTCGTCAAGGAAATGATGTAGTCTGCTATTTATAATACTGCAGAGAAGTTTCCCCAAGTTGCTGTTAACGCAAATTCCTTTGTAATTATTTGGGTCAAATTTGTCTCAATTTTTATAGATTGGTGTGATCAACCCCTGGTTCCAAATATCGGGGAAAATACATGCAGTGGGGATAATGTTGAAGAGTTTGAGTATAGCCAATTTGAATTTGTGGTCTGTATATTTGATCATTACATTTAAAATACCATCAGCACCACAGGCCTTTTTGGGTTGGAGAGTGCATAGTTTTCCCAAGAATTCTTCTTCTATAATTGGGTATCCACAGGATTCTGAATTCCTCATGATGAGGTTTGTTTAATTAATGTATTCCAATTCTCCCAGAAGTGGTTTGATTCTATGGATTCCTCAATCCCATTCAGCTGATTTCTAATGTGCTGTTCCTTTTTTGTTCGTAGGGTGTGTTTGTATTGCTTCAGTGTTTCCCCATATTGAAGGTGTGTATTTTTGTTATCTAGTTCTCTGTGTTTTTGATTAGATATATTTCTCAATGACTTTCTTAGATTTTTGCAATCATTATCAAACCATTTTTCATTATCTGTTATTTCTGGTTTGCTCTTATGCTTCTTTAAATTAGCCAAGGAGGCTAATTTGTCAAATATAAAGTTTATGTTTCAAACAGCCACATTTACACCTTCATTGCTGTAGGAGAATGTTAAGGCTAAAAAGTTGTCCAGGAGAGATTGTATTTTTTGGCTACTAATTGCTTTTTGGTAGATGTCTGTACTGTTTGCACTCCATCTATAGGCCTGTTTTGTACCATGCAATTTGTTGGGCCGTGATGCTTCGTGGTTGGGTTCTGATCTTCTCAGATACACTGTGATTTCACTGTGGTCTGAGAGAGGTGTTAGTGGGCTGACTGTGAAGGCTCTGAGAGACTCTGGGTTTAGGTCGGTGAGGAAGTAGTCTACAGTGCTGCTGCCAAGGGATGAGCTGTAGGTGTTCCTACCAAAAGAGTCCCCTCTCAGCCTACCGTTGACTATGTACAGACCCAGTGTTCGACAGAGCTTCAAGAGCTGTACTCCGTTTTTGTTTTTCACTTTGTCATAGTTGTTTCTGTGGGGGTATGTGGGGAGGGAAAGGTTGTTGCTTCCTGGTAGGTGTTTATCCACACGACTGTTAATAGTGCCTTGTTCTTCTGCTGTTCTAGCATTCAGGCCTCCACAGACCAGTACGTTGCCTTGGGCCTGAAAGTGACTAATTTCGCCCTCTAGAATGGAGAAACTCTCTTCATTGAAGTAGGGTGACTCTGAGGGGGCAATGTATGTGGCACAGAGGAAGACGTTTTTATCTGTCAAGATAGCCTCCTTGTTGATTTTTAACCATATAAAGAATTCTCCTGTTTTGATCAATTCGATTGAATGAATTAGTTCAGATTTATACCATATTAGCATTCCCCCTGAGTCTCTGCCCTGTCTGATTCCTCTTAATTTAGTGGATGGTATAATTATCTCCCTGTAACCTATTGGACAGCCAGGTGGAAACATCTCCTCTGCACCATGTTTCCTGTCGTACTACAATATCAACAGCAATTTCTTTCAGGAAGTCTGGGTTTCTGCTCTTTAGTTCAAAAGCAGAGGACTTCCATCCTTGTAAATTCCAACATGCAACGTAAAAAGATTTCATAACTTTTTTTTTCTTTACCTTCAAAATGAGACAAACACTCACAAATCAACATCTATTAAAATAGGATTTTTCAATTAAAGTAAACTCTTATTATGCAAATGTGATTTGTTTATCATTTAAGATTTGTGTCATGCCACTTGGGTGGGTGTAGTGTGAGGATGGTGGAGTTCTTGTGGTCATCTTACCAGGACCCTCGGCCTATCACATGTGAGCATAGTAGACTCAGCATTTGTTTAATGTCACTCATTTGGTTGGTGGGGGCTGGGCCAGTTGCTCCTCTCACAGCCTGTGCGTAGCTCTGCCTGCTGGGCTGTGGCTCCTCCAAGTGTGGGTCTGTGGTGGGGGGCAGGGGGGTGGGATGCCTCGTCTGGGTGGCTCTGAAGCTGGGCTAGGGTGGGCTGGGGTGGTCTGTGGTGGGCATTGAGGTTGGTGGTGCTGTGGTCGTGGCTGGGGGTTCCAGGGTGCTGGTCCGGGGTGTTGTCTCTGTGATCTTGGCGGGGTGGAGATTGCTCCGCTGTTCCTGGGTGGAGAGGTCGGACTGCGGTTTAAAGCGACGTCCTTGAGAGTCTTGGCAAGGATGGGGACTCTCTCCCTGTACAGGTGAACATGGTCATAGAGACAGTCCAGATCGAGGGTGGGATGGTGGGCCAGGTGTACATTGGGTCGCAGGACACAGTCCCGGGAGAGGCTGGTGTTTATTCTTTGGATTGTGGCAGGGTGGAAGTCCTTCCTCTGTAGAAGGGTTGACACCACTATTCTTGAGTTGGGGAAGATTGCAGAGGCCTTCTCAATCACTCCCCGTAGTGAAGTTGCCACCCTCTCCCTCTCGTTGCTTCCGGGTATGTATGATTATGTGGCTTGGCGACCGGAGATGGGCCTTATCAAGCAGCTCCATGGCACTCTGCGTTGTTGGGCACCACACCTTTCTCCTTTTGTGTCTAGGGAAACGTTTCTTCTCTTGAACAAACTTCCCATTTGAGTCCATCAACAGGACGATGTCAGCCAGTGTTTCTTCTGGACTGGAGGGGGCAGAGGGGGGGCTGGTGGGTGTTGGAGCTGGGGTCTGTGCCGGTGCCGCTGTCAGTGGGAGGCTGTTCTGTGGGTTGGGGAGGAGGGGTGCAGCAGGCAGGGATGGTGAAGCCTGGCTGGTTGGTCTGGGCTCCTATGCTGTGTGAGGGCAGGTCATAGAGTGGTGATCTATCTGCTCTCTCTCTCAATGGCTGGGTCATGTCTCTCTCTTTCTCTCTCTCTCTCTCTCTCTCTTTGGCTGGGTCATGTCTCTCTCTCTCTCTGTCTTTGGCTGGGTCACGTCTCTCTCGATTGAATTAATTAGTTCAGATTCATGAAATTAGCATTCCCCCCGAGTCTCTCTCTCTCTCTCTCAATGGCTGGGTCATGTCTCTCTCCCCCCTTTCTCTCTCTGGCTGGGTCATCTCTCTCTCTCTCTTTCTCTCTCTCTCTCTCTCTCTCTCTCTCTCTCTGTGGCTTGGTCATATCTCTCTCTGTCTGGCTGGGTCATCTCTCTCTCTCTCTCTCTCTCTCTGTGGCTTGGTCATATCTCTCTCTCTCTGTCTGGCTGGGTCATGTCTCTCTCTCTCTCTGTCTGGGTCATTTTTCTCTCTCTCTCCCTCTCTCTCTTGCTGGGTCATCTCTCTCTCAATTCAATTCAATTCAAGTGGATTTATTGGCATGGTAAACATGTGTTAACATTGCCAAAGCAATGGCTTGGGCATGTCTCTCTCTCTCTGTCTGGCTGGCTCATGTCTCTCTCTCTATCTTTCTGGCTGGGTAATTTATCTCTCTAGCCCGCTCTCTCTCGCTGGCTGGGTCATATCTCTCTCTCTCTTTCTCTCAATTCAAAGGGCTTCAATTCAAGGGCTTTATTGGCATGGGAAACATGTGTTAACATTGCAAAGCAAGTGAGGTAGATAATATATAAAGTGAATATATAAAGTGAAATAAACAATAAAAATTAACAGTAAACATTACCCATACAGAAGTTTCAAAACAATTAAGACATTACAAATGTCATATTATATGTATACAGTGTTTTAACAATGTACAAATGGTTAAAGGACAGATAAAATAAATAAGCATACAGTATGTTGAAGAGGGTGGGGCTTAAGCTGCATCCCTGTCTCACCACACGACCCTGTGTGAAGAAATGTGTGTTTTTTGCCAATTTTAACCGCACACTTGTTGTTTGTGTACATGGATTTTATAATGTCGTATGTTTTACCCCCAACACCACTTTCCATCAGTTTGTATAGCAGACCCTCATGCCAAATTGAGTCGAAGGCTTTTTTGAAATCAACAAAGCATGAGAAGAGTTTGCCTTTGTTTTGGTTTGTTTGGTTGTCAATTAGGGTGTGCAGGGTGAATACATGGTCTGTTGTACGGTAATTTGGTAAAAAGCCAATTTGACATTTGCTCAGTACATTGTTTTCATTGAGGAAATGTACGAGTCTGCTGTTAATGATAATGCAGAGGATTTTCCCAAGGTTACTGTTGACGCATATTCCACGGTAGTTATTGGGGTCAAATTTGTCTCCACTTTTGTGGATTGGGGTGATCAGTCCTTGGTTCCAAATATCGGGGAAGATGCCAGAGCTAAGTATGATGTTAAAGAGTTTTAGTATAGCCAATTGGAATTTGTTGTCTGTATATTTGATCATTTCATTGAGGATACCATCAACACCACAGGCCTTTTTGGGTTGGAGGGTTTTTATTTTGTCCTGTAAATCATTAAATGTAATTGGAGAATCCAGTGGGTTTTGGTAGTCTTTAATAGTTGATTCTAAGATCTGTATTTGATCATGTATATGTTTTTGCTCTTTATTCTTTGTTATAGAGCCAAAAAGATTGGAGAAGTGGTTTACCCATACATCTCCATTTCGGATAGATAATTCTTTGTGTTGTTGTTTGTTTAGTGTTTTCCAATTTTCCCAGAAGTGGTTAGAGTCTATGGATTCTTCAATTACATTGAGCTGATTTCTGACATGCTGTTCCTTCTTTTTCCGTAGTGTATTTCTGTATTGTTTTAGTGATTCACCATAGTGAAGGCGTAGACTCAGGTTTTCCGGGTCTCTATGTTTTTGGTTGGACAGGTTTCTCAGTTTCTTTCTTAGATGTTTGCATTCTTCATCAAACCATTTGTCATTCTTGTTAATTTTCTTCGGTTTTCTATTTGAGATTTTTAGATTTGATAGGGAAGCTGAGAGGTCAAATATACCGTTAAGATTTTCTACTGCCAAGTTTACACCTTCACTATTACAGTGGAACGTTTTACCCAGGAAATTGTCTAAAAGGGATTGAATTTGTTGTTGCCTAGTTGTTTTTTGGTAGGTTTCCAAACTGCATTCCTTCCGTCTATAGCATTTCTTAATGTTTCTCAGTACCTTTGGCTTTGATGCCTCATGATTGAGTATTGCTCTGTTCAAGTAGACTGTGATTTTACTGTGGTCTGATAGGGGTGTCAGTGGGCTGACTGTGAACGCTCTGAGAGACTCTGGGTTGAGGTCAGTGATAAAGTAGTCTACAGTACTACTGCCAAGAGATGAGCTATAGGTGTACCTACCATAGGAGTCCCCTCGAAGCCTACCATTGACTATGTACATACCCAGCGTGCGACAGAGCTGCAGGAGTTGTGACCCGTTTTTGTTGGTTATGTTGTCATAGTTGTGCCTAGAGGGGCATATGTGGGAGGGAATGCTGTCACCTCCAGGCAGGTGTTTGTCCCCCTGTGTGCTGAGGGTGTCAGGTTCTTGTCCGGTTCTGGCATTTAGGTCACCACAGACTACTACATGTCCCTGGGCCTGGAAATGATTGATTTCCCCCTCCAGGATGGAGTTGCTGTCTTCATTAAAATATGGGGATTCTAGTGGGGGGATATAGGTAGCACACAGGAAGACATTTTTCTCTGTTAGGATCATTTCCTTTTGAATTTCTAGCCAAATGTAGAATGTTCCTGTTTTGATTAATTTAATGGAGTGAGTTAGGTCTGCTCTATACCAAATTAGCATACCCCCTGAGTCCCTTCCCTGTTTCACAACTGGTAGTTTGGTGGATGGGACTACCAGCTCTCTGTAACCTAGAGGGCAAACAGTGGGTCCGTCTCCTCTATACTAGGTTTCTTGCAGGATGACAATGTCTGTATTACCGATTTCTTTGGTGAAGTCCGGGTTCCTGCTCTTTAGGCCAAAGGCAGATGACCTCAGGTCTTGGATATTCCAGGATGATATAGTGAAGGCTTTTTGTTCCATAGAGTGTCCAATGTTGTTGGTCGTGGTTTGGCCTCAGGCCAGTAAGTGTGAGCAGAGCCTGCTGAGCATCTGGTACATGCCATTGGCTTGGGCGAGTGTGAGAGTGGGGGTTGGGACTGTTTGCCTGCTCACTACCTGGGCGTATGTGTGGCTTCCATGTTTAGGCCCTCTTTGCGGGGGTGGGGTGCATGAGGTGGGCAGGAGTGGCATAGGTCCGATCTGAGGGGGCCTAAATGGGGTGTGGGCATGGTTGACGTGGGGGGGGTGTTGATTGGTTGGGGTGGGGTTGTGGATGTGTCTGGGTGTGCTGTGGTCTGGATGTAATTCCTCTTTGCGTGGGTCCTCTATGTGTAGGTCCAGGGGGGGGAGGGGTCCTGCAGGTCTGGGAGAGTGTCTCGCTGGTCTGGGTGGGGTGTCTATTGATCTGTTGCTCCTGTGTGAAGTGTTGGGGATACGTTTGAGAGCGATGTCCTTTAGAGTTCGGGCAAAGGTGGGCACTGCTGCCTTGTAGAGGTGGACCTGGTCATAGAGGCTGTTCAAGTCCAGGGTGGAGTGGTGGGCCAGGAAAACATTTGGTTTTGAGGCACAGTCACGGGAAATACTTGCGTTTACCCACTGTATTGTGGCAGGGTGGAAGTCTTTTCGTGGTAGCAGGGTGGAGATAACCACTTGTGCGTTGGGGAAAGTAGAAGAAGCCTATTCAATCACTCCCTTCAGTGCTGTGGCCACCCTTTCCTGCTGTGCTCTCAGGTCGTTTGTGCCTGTGTGTATTATTATGTGGCTAGGTGAGCCTAGTTGGTCCTCAGACAGAAGGTCGAGGGCGCGCTGGGTGTTTGGACACCAGAGACACACTGTGTTTGGGAAAAAGTTATTTTTTCTTCTATATATTTCCCATTTGAGTCCATAAGTAGTACAATCTGTGTCTTGTGTTTGTCCTCAGTGGGTGTGGGGGGCTTGTCAGAAGGGCTATCAGGGTGGCTGACAGGGGGGGTGCTCTCTCTCTCTCTCGCTGCATGTCTCTCTCTCTCTCTGGCTGGGTCACGTCTCTCTCTCGCTAGCTTGGTCGTCTCTCTCTCTCTCTCCCTCTCTCCCTCTCTCCCTCTCTCTCTCTAGATTGGTTATGTCTCTCTCTCTCTCTCTCTGGCTGGGTCATCTCTCTCTCTCTCTCTGGCTGGGTCATCTCTCTCGCTATCTCTGGCTGGGTCATGTCTCTTTCTCACTCGCTGGGTAATGTCTCTCTCTCTCCCTCTCTCTCTCTCTCTCCCTAGCTTGGTCATCTCTCTCTCTCTCTCTCTCTCTCTCTGTCTGTCTCTCTCTCTCTCTCTAGCTTGGTCATGTCTCCCTCTCTCTCTCTCTCTGGCTGGGTCATCTCTCTCAATTCAATTCAATTCAAGGGCTTTATTGGCATGGGAAACATGTGTTAACATTGCCAAAGCAAGTGAGGTAGATAATATATAAAGTGAAATAAACAATAAAAATGAACAGTAAACATTACACATACAGAAGTTTCAAAACAATAAAGACATTACAAATGTCATATTATATATATACAGTGTTTTAACAATGTACAAAAGGTAAAGGACACAAGATAAAATAAATAAGCATAAATATGGGTTGTATCTCTCTCTCTCTAGCTTGGTCATGTCTCTCTCACTCGCTGGGTCATGTCTCTCTCTCTCTCTCTCTCTATCTAGCTGGATCATCTCTCTCTCTCTATCTGGCTGGGTCATGTCTCTCTCACTCGCTGGGTCATGTCTCTCTCTCTCTTTCTCTGGCTGGGTCATGTCTCTCTCTCTCTGGCTGGGTCACGTCTCTCTCTCGCTAGCTTGGTCATCTCTCTCTCTCTCTCTCCCTCTCTCTCTCTCTCTAGCTTGGTCATGTCTCCCGCTCTCTCTCTCTGGCTGGGTCATCTCTCTCTCTCTCTCTAGCTTGGTCATGTCTCTCTCTCTCTCTCACTGGCTGGGTCATGTCTCTCTCTCTCACTCGCTGGGTCATGTCTCTCTCTCTCACTCGCTGGTTCATTTCTCTCTCTCTCTCTCGCTGGTTCATGTCTCTCTCTCTCTCAGGCTTGGTCAAGTCTCTCTCTCTCTAGCTTGGTCATGTCTCTCTCTCTCTCTCTCTCTCTCTCTCTCTCTCTCTCTCTCTCTCTCTCTCTCTGGCTGGGTTATGTCTCTGAAGCCTCTCTCTGCTTAGGGATGATGTATTTTCTGCTTCTTTCTGACATTGGTCCCTGATCTTGCCTCCAGCATCTCTCTCGCCCCTGACCCAGAACACTGTACTGATCTGGAGGCTTGAACACCTGTTGTCACACACACACATACACACACATACACACACACACACACACACACACACAAAGAATACTCAAATAGAGTGCATTTGGAAAGTATTCAGACCTCTTGAATATTCCAAATGTTATTATGTTATAGCCTTATTATAACATTGATTACATTGTTTTTTCCCCCTCATCAATCTACACCCATTACCCCATATTGACAAAGCAAAAACAGATTTTTATAAATGTTTGCACATTTATAACAAATAAAAAATGGAAATATCACATTCACGTAAGTATTCAGACCGTTTAAACAGTATTTAGTTGAAGCGCCATTGGCAGCGATTACAGCCCCGAGTCTTCGGTATGACACTACAAGCTTGGCACACCTGTATTTGGTGAGTTTCCCATTCTCTCCAGCTCTGTCAGGTTGGATGGGGAGCGTTGCTTCACAGCTGTTTCCAGGTCTCTCCAGAGATGTTCGATTGGGTTCAAGTCCGGGCTCTGGCTGGGCCACTCAAGGACATTCAGAGACTTGTCCCAAAGCCACTCCTGCATTGTTCCCACCCACCATCCCCATCCACAGCACCCTAGCAAAACCAAAACCTACTTGAAGATAACATCGCTCACTGTCGCCCCTAGTGGCCAGTTTCCATGTCATCTCCTAACATCCTCAGATGTAGATGAACGTCACACACTGACTTGTATCGCAGGTGACTTGGCTGGGACACACACACACACGTACACACGCTTATGCACACGCCCACACACGCAAACATACACACACATGCACATACACACACGTACACACACTCACACACAAACATAAACAAAACACACTCACGACAGATGTACACACACACACAAACACAACACACACATGAACACCTTGAATCTTCTTGTGGTATGTAGATGTTATATCACATTGTGCTGCAGGTTATGCTTCCAGCCAAAAGACATGGAGTAGCTGTATAACAGTGAGTATCTGCATCATTCTGTAAGCCAGGTGAAATCTGGCCAATCCTGGGCCAACTTGACCTGAACTGACCAACCACGGTGCACCATTGCTCAGGCAGTCATGTTTCACTTCCTCAAATTAACCTAGCTCAGGCAACCTCTCTGTGCCCACAAAAAAAGGGTTAACATATCAAATGATCAACATATAACAAATATAAAAGCTCAGAATTAAGCCATTCTGAAAATATTTTTTGGTTTGCTTTTAATTTGACTCTTGTAGAAATCTATTTAAATGTCAGACAGGGTAAGGAGGATATTTAACACAGGGGAGATTAAGAATGTTGTCATGTTGCTCATTGACCCAAACACAACAATAGCATTAGACACGGTGTACAAATGAACCACTGACAATGATCAGAGTAATCACTATAATGTTATTATGAGTCCATTTATTTCCCCTGGATAGAGAAGGTTGTTGATGAGTAAATAACATCATTATAGACCAAGCATTGACCCTTTTCCCTAACCCTAGTCAATCTAGTCCAGTGGAGGGTGTTTTGATGGAAATGTGTGCCAGAAACAAACCAAGACCACAGTCTGAAACTTGTTTTGGAGTTTTAGCAATTATTTTTGTGCGTTCCAAAGGCTTTGCTGCAGAATTCAAGAGATTGTGTGTGCGTCTCTGTCTGTCTGTCTGTCTGTGTGTGTTAGAATAAGCGTGGTCACACACCCTTACCTTAAGCCCCTTATTGGCGATATCTACCTGAAGTGGAAATAGATCTCCATTTACTCCTCCTGTTCTTCCTCTTCTTCTTCCTCCCTCTGGCAGGCATCCAGCGGACGTGCTATTCAGAGGGTGGGGGTATCAGAGCGAGGGATGAGAGAGGGGGAGAGGGAGGGGGATGGGTGACGGCTGCTCCACTTTTCCGTCTGACAGAGCAGAAGGGAAGCTGCCACTCTGTCCAACAGCTCTCCACAGCATGACTGACTTTAGCCTGCAGACGCTCACACACACACTGCTTGAAACATTACACACACACACTCCACTTTAAACACTACTCACACACACACTCTGCTTTAAACACTACTCACACACACACTCTGCTTTTAACACTACTCACACACACACTCCAAGATCGTAGACTTTAGTTTGCTTTATGCTGTGTCTATGGACAGCTAGAGTTTAGGCTAGAGTCAGAATGACTTCACCTGTTCAGTTTAAATTAGGGCTGCTGGACACTGCTAGGGGTTTGGTATAGAGCTGTTCCATGCAACAGCTTGGATGTATGGTGTAGGTATAGAATATAGCCACACTATGTCAGGGTATGGGCAACAGTATTGGCAACTAGAGTGTAGGTTAATTGTACAGAACTTTAGAGACATGCTACAGTCATCGCTGAACCCATAGTTTGGGACATACCTCCATCTCTGGACCCATAGTTTGGGACATACCTCCATCTCTGGACCCATAGTTTGGGATATACTTCCATCGCTGGACCCATAGTTTGGGACATACCTCCATCTCGGGACCCATAGTTTGGGACATACCTCCATCTCGGGACCCATAGTTTGGGACATACATCCATCGCTGGACCCATAGTTTGGGACATACCTCCATCTCGGGACCCATAGTTTGGGACATACTTCCATCGCTGGACCCATAGTTTGGGACATACCTCCATCTCTGGACCCATAGTTTGGGACATCCATCCATCTCTGGACCCATAGTTTGGGACATACCTCCATCTCTGGACCCATAGTTTGGGACATCCATCCATCTCTGGACCCATAGTTTGGGACATACATCCATCTCAGGACCCATAGTTTGGGTGCTAAAGGGGTGAGTCTACTCTATTAGATCTATTCTCTTGCACTAGTGTACATGTACAGTAGTTGTCTGTTGTGAGGGTATATGTTTTTTTGACAAGGAGACCGAGCCAAAGTTGACTGTTTTGGCTGAGGAAGCAGTTTAATTGAGGTAATATTTACATGCTGGTAGAGTTATTAAAGTGATAATAGCAGAGTGTAGCAGCTGTGTTACGGGGGAGGGGGGTCAATGCGAATGAGCTTTTCAGGAGTCTCATGGCCTGGGGGTAGAGGTTATTTAGGAGCCTCTTGGTATTAGACTTGGCGCTCCGGTATCACTTGCCATATGGTAGCAGAGAGAACAGTCTATGACTGGGATGGCTGGAGTCTTTGACAATTTTTAGGGCCTTCCTCTGACACCGCCTGGTATAAAATTCCTGAATGGCAGGAAGCTTGGCCCTGGTGATGTACTGGGCCGTTCACACTACCCTACTGTAGTGCCTTGAGGTCGGAGGCAGAGCAGTTGCTATACCAGACAGTGATGCAACCCGTCAGGATGCTCTCGATGGTGCAGCTTTAAAACCTTTTTAGGATCTGAGGACGCATGCCAAATCTTTTCAGTCTCCTGAGGGGGAATAGGTTTTGTCATGCCCTCTTCATGACTGTCTTGGTATGCTTGGACCATGTTAGTTTGTTGGTGATGTGGACGCCAAGGAACTTGAAGCTCTCAACCTGCTCCACTACAGCCCCGTCAATGTCAATGGGGCCATGCTTGTACCATAACCCCACCGCCACCATAGGGCACTCTGTTCACAACGTTGACATCAGCAAACCACTCTCCCACACAGCACCACGCTGTCTGCCATCTGCCCGCTACTGTTGAGACTGTCAAGACTCTGGTGTGGACGACAAGCATGCAGAGGAGCTTCCATGAGACGGTTACTGACAGTTTGTCAAATAATTATTTGGTTGTGCAAACCCACAGTTTCATCAGCTGTCTCAGGTCCCGGGCTGGCGTGGTTACACGTGGTCTGCGGTTGTGAGGCCGGTTGGATGTACTGCCAAATTCTCTAAAACGACGTTGGTGGCGGCTTATGGTAGAGAAATTAAAATGTATTTCTCTGGCAACAGCTCTGGTGTACATTCCTGCAGTCAGCATGCCAATTGCACGCTCCGTCAAACACATCTGTGGCATTGTGTTATGTGACAAAACTTCACATTTTAGTGGCCTTTTGTTGCCCCTAGCATAAGATGCACCTGATCCTGCTGTTTAATCATCTTCTTGATATGCCACACCTGTCAGGTGGATGGATTATCTTGGCAAAGGAGAAATGCTCACTAGCAGGGATGTAAACAATTTGTGCACACAATTTGAGAGAAATAAGCTTTTTTTGGGTATGAAACAAGTCTGGGATGTTTTATTTCAGCTCATGAAACATGGGACCAACACTTGACATGTTGTGTTTATATTTTTGTTCAGTATAGTTAGAATCAAAATTTGTTATTGTCACAGATCATTTGGTGCCAGCATGAAGAATAGGTTTCCAAGGTCTGCGTAGGCTATCTCAGGATCTCACGGCAACCAGTGTTCCTTTGCTCTGGGCTAGCTAGCACACCAGGAAGATAGCTAATCCCTCTAAAGAGGCTTAGGAGTTAGCAATTAGCCTGGCCAGGGACCAAGGGCCAGGGGCCAGAGGTTGCACTGAAGCACTCCTGTACAAGATTTTAGAGAGAGAGTATACAGTAACGACACCAACATCATAACGACACCACCATCGAGACAAAGTTGACGATTAGACATTAATGTTATGAATCTCATATTTATTGAGGAAGTGTATTGTCACTGGGAGCCCATTGGGCTCCTCAAAGGAAATTAATGGACAATTGTAGCATTGTTCACATAGGCAGTTTGAAGTGACTTAAAAAATAATTTTTTTCTCATATCCGATTTTGGTCTGAACTATTTCCTGCAGTCTGAACAGCCAGAAAGCACATTTCAATCTGATATTTTGGAGTCATATGTAAACCACATCCATAGGTGGTTTGAAATCAGATACAAATATGACTTGTATCTGAATGGTTAAATCAGATTTATATTCCCTGAAATGTTTTTTAGACTGTTTTTTGGCACATATTGTCACTTGCTAGCTTCTCTTTTGACAGTTTGACAAGAGCATGTGGAAGCTAACTAGCTTCTTAATTGTTTACAAAACAAATTAGTGAGTGTCCTTGCAAGCTTAATAGCTAGCTAGCGTGTTGTTGCCTGCCAAAAAGGACTTGTTTTGAAAGTTGGATCATATTATCCTTTGAGGCTTTAAATGTGTTCTTACACTATGATTTACAACATTCAAAGCAACTTGGAAATGTCCATGGCAGGCATTGTTGTCACCTAAACCTGCTACACAACTTCTGAGTGAGACGAAGCACGAGTACCACGAGTACCACCCACCGTTACTATAACAACTTCTATTGTCGTCTTACTCTTTCTTGGAACGTCTCACTTTATTTCTCTATATTTAGATATTTCTATTGAAATGCACTATAAGGGTGTTAACCTCCCTTTATAATTAACCTTCTGACCTTTATTCAGTCTTTCAATGTCCTGCTCCTTTATTCTGTCTTTCAATGGCCTGCTCCCTTATTCTGTCTTTCATTGTCCTGCTCCCATATTCTGTCTTTCATTGTCCCGCTCCCTTATTCTGTCTTTCATTGTCCTGCTCCCTTGTTCTGTCTTTCATTGTCCTGCTCCCTTATTCTGTCTTTCATTGTCCTGCTCCCTTGTTCTGTCTTTCATTGTCCTGCTCCCTTGTTCTGTCTTTCATTGTCCTGATCCCTTATTCTGTCTTTCATTGTCCTGCTCCCTTATTCTGTCTTTCATTGTCCTGCTCCCTTATTCTGTCTTTCATTGTCCTGCTCCCTTGTTCTGTCTTTCATTGTCCTGATCCCTTATTCTGTCTTTCATTGTCCTGATCCCTTATTTTCTCACTCATTCATGGAAAGCCTAAGCACCGATCTCCTTATAACCAGATTGAGAGTGTTTGTCTGCCATCCTCCCCCTCTTCCTTGGGATAAGCCGCACGCCTACATGTGCCATTGTTGTGTGTGTGTGTGTGTGTGTGTGTGTGTGTGTGTGTGTTGCATGCTTGACTGCATGGTTGGCTTTTGTCGTGACTCCTACTGATAGAAAGAGTAGCACCAACCAGCTCTGTCCTGCTCACCTTCCACCTCATCCCTGCTAATAGAACAAAACCACTCAGAGGACTAATGAACAAAGTACTAAAATACTCTTGAATATCCAATGAGAAAATGACTGACAGGGAAACAAAATTAACCAGCAGTGAAACATTCCTCTGGTACAGGAGATAAAGAGACAATGTGTTGTTTTGATCTGTCCTTTGGAAGGGCAGCTTCTCTTAGTTTGGCTCTAGTGTTCAACCGGAAGCCAGTGGAGTGTGAGGAGCAGTGGGGTGACATTGGAGGCTTCGGGAAGGTTGAACACCAGGCTGGCTGCAGAATTCTGAATAGGTTGCAGCAGGAGACGGTCTCCAGAGATGCTCTGAAGGAGGTGAGGTGTAGATGGAGCATGTTGTCTGAGGCGACCGGACCTCACTTATCGACAGATTTTATCTGGAGAGAGAGGGGAGAAAGAGGTCAAGACGTAGGGTAGTTCTGTGAGAGTTTGACTCAATAGGTTGACTGAATGAGGAGCAGGTGTCACCAACCTTCTTTTCAAAGTGGTTGACAATGTTGTCCACAGAGAGTGAGTTTGGAGGGGGTGGTGGATTAACCCTCCTGTTGTGTTCGTTTCATGTTAACTAACTAAACTAATCATGTAAATGTAATTAACTAGGAAGCCGGGGCACCAAGGAAAATCTTCAGATTACAAAGTTATAATTTTCCTAATATAACTCTTCAGATATTTTAATATCTGATCAATTAGTCTTCTAATTAATGAATTATTCTTTACCTCACGTTAGTCTCATTCCAAACGTCGTAAATGGTTGTTTATCTGCATGAACTCAGCCTATACTATAGATCATCCATACACCAATTGTCTTAATCATTTATTTACTGACTAACTAAATAATCACAGAAATGCTTAAACAAACAGTAGATATGGTTACAAGGAAATTATATGGGAGGTTCCCTAGTGGGCTGAGCCGATAGGACGGCTTGGTGGAGAAAGGGAAGTGGGTGTGGACTGAGAAGAGCGGGAAAGGCAAAAAAGGAATCACTACACAGTAGATAATTATATTAATTGAAATGCTAATCCTTTCCACAGAATAACTGCAATCAATATATATATTTCCGCTCAGTGTGTCATCGCGATCTCTGTTGGAATCGTCCATCTGTCTGTTGGAGAGCCAGTTCATCATCATCGTCTCTCTCTCTCTCTCTCTCTGCTTCCCTGAAGATCAGTCTTTCGTGGTTAGGATGGATACTTCAGAGTACCATTCAGCAATGTTCTCATTGAATAGATGACCGGCTGTTGTCGGTCTTCGCATCCCAGGTTGACATCATTTCTAGCTGCAGACTAGTAATTAGTATCTAAGATTTGCTCTTATTCTGTCGGGATCGATAGTCTCAGAATTGAACCGTTTCCCGTCGTGTATCCAATGCTCCACATGGTTAGGAATTCAACAACCATTGCAACCTTAGCTTAAACGGAGGTTTTTGTGGTCTAAAGTCAACCTGTGCCCCCTCGGTGTCCATCGAGGTACGTGTGGTCTGAAGAGGATTTCTTCAGGAGGGGTTTTTATTTGTAACAGTAGAAAAGGACTGTTCCTTGATACCAGATCATGTCTGTGCTTATGAGGGCGGGCCAATGACTTGGTTCAACTTTAAAGGGAATACTTTTATCTTTCATTAAAGGTTTAACATCACCTTACATCATTTCACAAATCATTTCATCTTTGTTCATTCATTTTATTCAAGAATTGGATGCAAACCCCATAATTGAGAAATGTACATATTCAGAGATCTAGTTATGTGTGTTTCCAGTCCCCTCTGAGGTCACCAAATGAAACACACTTCTCATACCCGTCCCTTAAATGTCCATGAACCATTCCCACCTTCTCACAAGTGGACCTTTTGTATCAAATCCCCATTTAGGGGATTTAGGAGTTCGCCATGTGAAATCCTTTGTTCTCTCTATGTGTCTCTTTCTGCATGTCCAGTGGGAGAGAGTCTCCGCCAGGAATTTACGATCTGAGATAACAGAACCTGGGTGTAGGAGAGAGAGAGTGAGGGGGATGCCACGATCTATGCCCAGAAAGTGCCACGTCATGACAGCCTCATTGACCTGAGCTCATACAACTTGTTTTTGTATGGATTATTTTGACTGTACCAAACACTCAGATAAAACATAGTGTGCTGTTTATCACAGACTACGTTGTGTCAAAGTTTAACAAGGACTCTCTCCTCCTCACCAGTGTCACGATCAAAGAGATGATCAAGAGCCTCACATACAGTATGTTTTTTTGTCATTGTGGTGACACAGAATGAATTGTGAACAAGGCCTCTAAAAAGCTTTATATACCAGAGCTGTGAGAAAGGTTCTATATATTATTGAATGTTGCGATTGTTTGGGAGAACGCAAACAGGTGTGGTACCCGTGGGGGACAAACTCTACTGGGGAAAGGTTCCCATGGCGGTTGCCATGGAAGCCAAGAAGGAAAGTGAGGTGTGTGCTCAAACACACATGCATGTGGGACTCTGGGAGAGGAAGTGTGTCCATCTGATGAATGGGCTCAATTTTATACACTAATTGTAGTCTCACCCATTCATTTCTAATGGCCATTTTTGGCCAGGAACACCACAGGTGTACATAAGTGAATTGAAACACCCAAAATGTAATGAAAATCATCCAATTGTATTTTGTGTGTTCAGATGCCCTGTTTGGACAAAGTCATGGAACCTTATGACAATCAGATAATATGAACTACATTTTTCAAAGAGAAAACTTGTACATCACTCTGATTGGACTGGAACACAGCAGGGGGGTTAAGGAGGGAGGAGAAGGTGGAAAAGAGTTTCCTAGGATTATAGGCAGAAGCTTGAAATGCTGAGTGCTAGAATGTGGCTTTAGCAGCAGATACAGAGGAAGAGAAGGTAGAAAGGAGGGAGTGGAAAGATGATAGGTCCTCCAGAAGTTGACTTTTCCTTCATTTTCATTCAGCTGCCCACAGATGCTCGCAATGAGTCACTCAGCCAATGAGCTATTGGGGAGGGCCGGGCTGGCCGGGAGGAAAGGGGGACAGGGCGAGTCCTAGAATGCGGAAAGGGAGGAGAGTAAGGTTGAAGAGGCAGAATCAGAATACAGAAGGGAGAAGGATTTAGCAGAAGGGAGAGATGATAGGATAGAAGAGGAGAGAGTAGTGGGAGCGAGAGCGAAGATTGAGATGGCGCATGACCATCTGGGTAGGGGCTGAGTGTCTAGGGTTGGAGGAGAGGGAGACAGAAAAGGAAACAAAGTAGTGATCAGAGACCTGGAGGTGGTTGATGGGAGATTGGTAAGCAAACAGCCTATAGTAAAGATGAGGTCAAGTTCATTGCCTGCCTTGTGAGTGGGAGGGGACTGGGAAAGGGTGAGTTCAAATGAGGCAAGGGTTGAAAAGAGAGAGTTGGAAAGATATGAATCGAAGGCAGAAGTCAGGAGGCTGAAATTGCCAAATACGAAGAGCTGTGAACCGTCGTCAGGAAATTAGATTATCAAGGTGTCAAGATAATTTCGGGACTCTCTAAGGGCACCTTGTGGGCGATAGATGACAAAAATGTTAATCTTGAGTGGGCAAGTGACAGTGACAGCACGGAATTCAACTGAGGAGATGGACAGGTGAGTTGCTCTATGACACCCACAAGTGTCACAGGACTCGTCTGAAGGGAACCGGTACCAGTTAAAAAGGTCATTTGGAAGGACTTTGGAAAGGTTAACTGGTCCAAGGTCTGTTCTTCATGGACGTTTACACCTGGATAAATGATACTCTGGGCTCCCGAATGGCACAGCGGTCTAAGGCACTGTATCTCAGTGCTAGCGGCGTCACTACAGATACCCTGGTTCGAATCCAAGCTGTATCACAACCGGTCGTGATTGGGAGTCCCATAGGGCTGCACCAAATTGGCTCAGGTTTGGCCGGTGTAGGCCATCATTGTAAATAAGATTTTGTTCTTAACTGACTTGCCAAGTTAAATAAAGGTTCAATAAAAAATTTAAATACTCTCCACTCCGGAGGTTGACTAGTATATCTACTGTTAACTCTCAAAGCGCTGCTGAACATTATTGTGGTTTTTGGGTCTGTTCAAAGGCACACAGGTGCACTTGCACACACACACACACACACACACACACACACCCTAGCAAACACACACACACACACGTATGTGCACTCTTGTATATGTGTTCTCTCTTTCTCTTTGACACACACACAAACACACACACTGAGTGCATGCTGCTATCCGTTAGCAGTGTCATCACCAACAAAGATGTCTTCAGTGTTTGTAGTGTCACTGCTTAGACACATTATGTAACAACTGGGTCATGTGGAAGGATATGAGTGTTAAGGTGAATGTCTGAGTGTGTACAGTACGTGTTTATGTCAGAGATAGTTGTGAAGGTGTGTCTAGGAGTGTGTACGTGTGTATGTCTGACATGCTGACCAAACCGCGCGTGCGTGTTGACCCACACCAGACGCTATCAGGACACGCAAGTTGAAATATCAAAACAAACTCTGAATCAATTATATTAATTTGGGGACAGATGAAAAACATTAACCTTTCTGATCTCCCCATCCCGGATCCGGGATCGTGAATACAGACTCAAGCTCATTACCATAACGCAACGTTAACTATTCATGAAAATCGCAAATGAAATGAAATAAATATGCTAGCTCTCAAGCTTAGCCTTTTGTTAACAACACTGTCATCTCAGATTTTCAAAATATGCTTCTCAACCATTGCAAAACAAGCATTTGTGTAACAGTATTGATGGCTAACGTAGCATTTAGCATTAGCATTCAGCTGGCAACATTTACACAAAAAAACAGAAAAGCATTCAAATAAAATCATTTACCTTTGAAGAACTTCAGATGTTTTCAATGAGGAGACTCTCAGATAGCAAATGTTCAGTTTTTCCTGAAAGATTATTTGTTTAGGACAAATCGCTCCGTTTTCTGCGTCACGTTTAGCTATGAAAAAACCCCTGTATCCAGGATTGTGTAAATCTATCAGCAAGCTCATTAGCATAACACAACGTTAACTATTTATGAAAATCGCAAATGAAATGAAATAAATATGCCATCTCTCAAGCTTAGCCTTTTGTAAACAACACTGTCATCTCAGATTTTCAAAATATGCTTCTCAACCATAGGAAAACAATCATTTGTGTAAAAGTAGCTAGCTAGCGTTAGCATTTCGCGTTAGCATTTAGCGTTAGCATTAGCGTTAGCATCCAGCACGCAACATTAACAAAAACATAAAAGCCTTCAAATAAAATCATTTACCTTTGAAGAACTTCTGATGTTTTCAATGAGGATACTCTCAGTTAGATAGCAGATGCTCAGTTTTTCCAAAAAGATTCCTTGTGTATTAGAAATAGCTCCGTTTTATACATCACATTTGGCTACCAAAAAAAATCCGAAAATTCAGTCCTCAAAACGCGAACTTTTTTCCAAATTAACTCCATAATATCGACTGAAAACATGGCAAACGTTGTTTAGAATCAATCATCAAGGTGTTTTTCACATATCTCTTCATTGATACATCGTTCTTGGACACATGCTTTCTCCCCTGAATCAAATGGTAAAGTAGAAGCAGCTGGCAATTGCGCACCGAATTCGACGCAGGACACCAGGCGGACACTTGGAAAATGTAGTCTCTTATGGTCAATCTTCCAATGATATGCCTACAAATACGTCACAATGCTGCTAAGACCTTGGGCGAACGACAGAAAGTGTAGGCTCATTCGTTGCGCAATCACAGCCATATAAGGAGAGAATGGAAAACAGAGCTTCAGAAATTCTGCTAATTCCTGGGTGATGCATCATCTTGGTTTCGCCTGTAGAATGAGTTCTGGGGCACTTACAGACAAAATCTTTGCAGATTCTGAAACTTCAGAGTGTTTTCTTTCCAAAACTGTCAATAATATGCATAGTCGAGCATCTTTTCGTGACAAAATATCGCGCTTAAAACGGGAACGTTTTTTATCCAAAAATGAAATAGTGCCCCTAGAGCTCTAACAGGTTTTAAACATGTACACGCTTGCAAACGCGACGTGAGCGGTGTGGTACGCATGTGAGAAGGTCTGTGTGTCTATGAGTGTGTACGTGTGTATGTCCGAGACTGTGAGTCAATGAGTGAAAGTGCCCATGGCCCATTTTTTGCTGTTTTACCGAAAAGCTTCCTATGCGTACCGATCAAATGTAGCTATGAAATGTAGCTATGACATGTAGCTATGACATGTAGCTATGACATGTAGCTATGAAATGTACCTATAACATCTACCTGTAACATGTAGCTATGACATCTACCTGCAACATGTAGCTATAACATTTAGCTATGACATACTCCAAATGATGGGTCTCTAACATATACTTTTTGTGCAACAGACAGACACACACATTGCCTATCCATAGTTCAGCAGACAGTCACAGATAATCACTGATTATATGTCAACCAGCTGGGCTTGTGTGTGTGTGTGTGTGTGTGTGCGTGCGTGCGTTGCTTGCGTGCGTGCCTGTCTGTCTGTCTGTCTGTCTGTCTGTCTGTCTGTCTGTCTGTCTGTCTGTCTGTCTGTCTGTCTGTCTGTCTGTCTGTCTGTCTGTCTGTCTGTTGAAATCAGTGTAATCTAAGTGTTATATGCCAGGGCTCAGATTATAATCTCTAGCAGGTGCCATGCCAGTGTTTACAGCATAGTGACTGTCTGTCCCTTACCAGGTTGCAGACTGATGTCCTTTTGCCCCTGACCATGCTCTCAAAGCTGTTGGTCTACCAAATCTTTGGCCCTTCCACAGCAGGTGTTTGACCTAGTACAGCTATGAAATATCATTTAGAAGGAAGGTGGTTTCTTAAAATTGTGTCTCTACCTCTCTTTCCAACCGAGATCCAAACTGGAACTGTGAAGGGGATTCCGAATCGCAGGGTTCATGGGGGACAATAGAAGTTTGTCAAGAAAAAACTTCTTCATTAATAATAACCCCTTTTGAACAAGAACATGCCTTCTGTGTCTCGGTCTGTGTACGGTGGCAGCATTACCAACTGGTTTAATGTTGATTACGTCTCATCTGTGTTATAACAGAGGCAGTAAATTCTGTTTCAGCTGTACTTAATTAACGCCAAGTCCTGAGGGGGCTGACAGTTAGTTCAGTAAGTGTCAGGGCTAAGCATACATATTGCTCTAAAGAATCTCTTTGAATTCTCATAACAACTCTGTTATAACTGGCGCCACAGTCTGGCATTAGTTGACGTGCCAGAGACAAGGCAGAGCATAGTTTAGTGTCGATAGCTGTGTGTCAGACTGGTCGTTATTTGACGTGCCAGAGACAAGGCAGAGCATAGTTATTGTCGATAGCTGTGTCAGACTGGTCATTAGTACAGTTAGAGTCACTTTCTAACAGCTCTTTGAAGACTTGTATCACTGTTATAAATAGTAAAACTGGTACAAGACATTTGTAGTAGAGCGTGGTTGGCATGTCAATGTCTGTAAGGCTGGTCATTAGTTCAATTAGAGACTCTGAATGTTCCCATTGATCGACCTTAACATCACACTTTTCATTCGAGAATTTTAAACACATCACCCGCAGAGAGCAAGGCAAACCACTATCTAATTCATCAGGAGAGAGAGGAGAGGCACAACATTGCCCAACGGGACAAGAGAGAGACAAAGAGAAGATTTCAAAAGTGGGTGGAAGCTCATTTAATCCATGTCTATAGAATTTTACAACTATTTAGAGAAGAGACAATAAGCACAAATGTTATTGACTGGAACTAAGGGGCCTGGCCTGAACCATGAAAAACAGCCCCAGACCATTATTCCTCCTCCACCAAACTTTACAGTTGGCACTATGCATTTGGTCAGGTAGAGTTCTCCTGGCGTCCACCAAACCCTTATTAATTCGTCGGGCTGCTGGTGGTGAAGCGTGATTAATCACTCAAGAGAACGCGTTTCCACTGCTCCAGAGTCCAATGACGGCGAGCTTTACACCACTCCAGCTGAAGCTTGGCATTGCGCATGGTGATCTTAGGTTTGTGTGCAGCTGCTCGGCCATGGAAACCCATTTCATGAAGCTGCCGATGGACAGTTGTGGTGCTGACATTTCCAGAGCCAGTTTGGAACTTGGTAGTGAGTGTTTCAAGTTAGGACAGACGAGTTTTATGCACTACGGGCTTCAGCACTGCGCCTTCCAGTTCTGTGAGCTTGACTGGTCTACCAATTTGCTTCAGAGTCTTTGTTGCTCTTAGACGTTTCCAAATCACAATGGCTGCACTTACAGTTGACCAGGGCAGCTCTAGCAGGGCAGAACATGTATGAGCTGACTTGTTGGAAAGGTGGCATCCTATGACAGTGCCATGTTGAAGAGCTCTTCAGTAAGGCCATTCTACTGCCATTGTTTGTTTATGGAGATATGGAGATTGCATGTCTGTGTGCTCGATTTTATACACCTGTCAGAAGTGGGTGTGGCTGAAATAGCCGAATCCACTAATTTGAAGGGGTGTCCACATACGAATATGTATATATAGCTGTATGTGACCGACCACCACAATTTGGTATTATGCAGCAAAAATTGTAGTTGTATTTTTTACGTTGGATAAAAGTAGAGAACGAGCTACAAAATGGTATATCATACACTGCAGTTGAGGAACAATGGGAAAGTAATTATACTTTGAAAGTTGATGAAATTGTAACTTCCTTTTGAGAAAATGTCCCTTGTATGTTTTGGCACACCTACTGGAGAGCTCTTTTTGTCTATGATTTTAAGCGCGATATTTTGTCACGAAAAGATGCTCAACTATGCATATTCTTGACAGTTTTGGAAAGAAAACACTCTGAAGTTTCAGAATCTGCAAAGATTTTGTCTGTAAGTGCCCCAGAACTCATTCTACAGGCGAAACCAAGAGGATGCATCACCCAGGAATTAGCAGAATTTCTGAAGCTCTGTTTTCCATTCTCTCCTTATATGGCTGTGATTGCGCAACGAATGAGCCTACACTCTCTGTCGTTCGCCCAAGGTCTTAGCAGCATTGTGACGTATTTGTAGGCATATCATTGGAAGATTGACCATAAGAGACTACATTTTCCAAGTGTCCGCCTGGTGTCCTGCGTCGAATTCGGTGCGCAATTGCCAGCTGCTTCTACTTTACCATTTGATTCAGGGGAGAAAGCATGTGTCCAAGAACGATGTATCAATGAAGAGATATGTGAAAAACACCTTGATGATTGATTCTAAACAACATTTGCCATGTTTTCAGTCGATATTATGGAGTTAATTTGGAAAAAAGTTTGCGTTTTGAGGACTGAATTTATGGATTTTTTTTGGTAGCCAAATGTGATGTATAAAACGGAGCTATTTCTAATACACAAGGAATCTTTTTGGAAAAACTGAGCATCTGCTATCTAACTGAGAGTATCCTCATTGAAAACATCAGAAGTTCTTCAAAGGTAAATTATTTTATTTGAAGGCTTTTATGTTTTTGTTAATGTTGCGTGCTGGATGCTAACGCTAATGCTAACGCTAAATGCTAACGCGAAATGCTAACTCTAGCTAGCTACTTTTACACAAATGATTGTTTTCCTATGGTTGAGAAGCATATTTTGAAAATCTGAGATGACAGTGTTGTTTACAAAAGGCTAAGCTTGAGAGATGGCATATTTATTTCATTTCATTTGCGATTTTCATAAATAGTTAACGTTGTGTTATGCTAATGAGCTTGCTGATAGATTTACACAATCCTGGATACAGGGGTTTTTTCATAGCTAAACGTGACGCAGAAAACGGAGCGATTTGTCCTAAACAAATAATCTTTCAGGAAAAACTGAACATTTGCTATCTGAGAGTCTCCTCATTGAAAACATCTGAAGTTCTTCAAAGGTAAATGATTTTTTTGAATGCTTTTCTGTTTTTTTGTGTAAATGTTGCCAGCTGAATGCTAATGCTAAATGCTACGTTAGCCATCAATACTGTTACACAAATGCTTGTTTTGCAATGGTTGAGAAGCATATTTTGAAAATCTGAGATGACAGTGTTGTTAACAAAAGGCTAAGCTTGAGAGCTAGCATATTTATTTCATTTCATTTGCGATTTTCATGAATAGTTAACGTTGCGTTATGGTAATGAGCTTGAGTCTGTATTCACGATCCCGGATCCGGGATGGGGAGATCAGAAAGGTTAATGGAACCGCTGTGTCAAATGTATTTATTTTTTAACGGAAAAAGCACACCATGCAATAATTTGAGTACGGCACTCAGACGACAAATCAACCCAAAGAGACATCCGCAATGTTGGAGTCAACAGAAGTCATAAATAGCATTAGAAATATTCACTTACCTTTGATGATCTTCATCAGAATGAACTCCCAGGATTCCCATTTCCACAATAGATATTTGTTTTGTTCGATAATGTCCATAATTGATGTCCAAATTCCTCCTTGTTGTTCGCGCGTTCAGTACACAATCTAAACTCACGACATGCGTGCAAGTCCAGCGGAAAGTACGGACGAAAAGTCCAAAAGGTTCCGTTACAGTCCGTAGAAACATGTGAAACGATGTATAGAATCAATCTTTAGGATGTTTTTAACATAAATCTTCAATAATGTTCCATTCGGAGAATTCCTTTCTCTGTAGAAAAGCAATGGAACGTGAGGTAACTTTCACGTGAACGCGCGTCACAAGCCTATGGCTCTCTGCCAGACACCTGACTCGTTCCCCTCTCATTCGGCCCCACTCCACAGTAGAAGCACCAAACAAGGTTATATAGACTGTTGACATCTAGTGTGAGCCTTAGGAATACAACATGACCCAATCTCCACTGTATCTTGGATAAGCAGAGAGTTGAAAACCTACAAACCTCAGATTTCCCACTTCCTGGTTGGATTTTTTCTCAGCTTTTTGCCTGCCATATGAGTTCTGTTATGCTCACAGACATCATTCAAACAGTTTTAGAAACTTCAGAGTGAGAGTTTTCTATCCAAATATACTAATGATATGCATATCCTAAAATCTGGTCCATAGTAGCAGGCAGTTCACTCTGGGCACGCTTTTCATCCGGACGTGAAAATACTGCCCCCTACCCCAAATAAGTTAAGGATTCACTTGTGAGGCCATATGCTAAACAAAGCAAGTAAGGTAATGTAGTAAACAACTATAGATTAAGACTAAAAGTGGTGAAAGTAGTAGCGTCAGATAAAAATACACTTTATCTAGTCCTTGGAATATATCCTAATCTGACTTTGGTGCAGGTCATGTTGTTCTTGACATTAACTTCTCTGGTAAACACACACTATATCAAATAAAATCAAAGTGTAATTGTCACATGCACATGATACAGAAGGTGTAAACGGTACAGGGAACTGGTTACTTGCATAAAATAAAATGTGTACAGATAAACATATTTTATAATTATTAGATTCATCTTATGCAGACATAGTTGTCTAAATTGATGGGTCTAGTGAAATAAATGCTATACCCACCCCCTAGCCACATCTAGCTAATTTTATGGGTCACCATTGTCTAGACATGTACACATGTTCATGAAATGCGATAGATGGCCGTAATCACCCCTAGACACACCTGTAATCACTCGAGACACACCTTATTAACTTGACTGGTCACCCCCAGACCCAACTGGCTAACTTGATGGGTCATGTTTAGACATGTAGCTAGCTAGCTAAACAAAGACCCATAATCCCAACCCATGCATGAATTGTTGTAGTATTAAACTGCAGGTACCTAAAGCTAACCAACTAGGTTCAACGTTAGCTAGCTAGCTAACATTAGGCTATAACTAGCAATGCAAATGGATTTCAGAGTTACAAATACATACATTTGGCAGGAGATTAGGAAGTACAGCTCAGTTTCCACCTCATTTTGTGGGCAGTGTGCACATAGCCTGTCTTCTTTTGAGAGCATGGTCTGCCTACGTTGGCCTTTCTCAATAGCAAGGCTATGCTCACAGAATCTGTACATAGTCAAAGCTTTCCTTAAATTTGGGTCAGTCACAGTGGTCAGGTATTCTGCCACTGTGTTCTCTACCTGGCCAAATAGCATTCTAGTTTGCTCAGTTTTTTTGTTGATTCTTTCCAATGTGTCATGTAATTATCGTATTGTTTTCACATGATTTGCTTGGGTCTAATAGTGTTGCTGTCCTGGTGCTCTGTGGGGTCTGTTTGTGCTTATGAACAGAGCCCCAGGACCAGCTTGCTTAGGGGACTCTTCTCCAGGTACATCTCTCTGTAGGTGATGGCTTTATTATGTAAGGTTTGGGAATTGCTTCATTTTAGGTGGTTGTAGAATTTAGCTGCTCCTTTCTGGATTTGAATAATTAGCGGGTATCGACCTGATTCTGCTCAGCATGCATTATTAGGTGTTTTACGTTGTACACTGAGGATATTTTTTGCAGCTCAATTTGATGTTTGTCTCATTTTGTGAATTATTGGTTGGTGAGCGGACCCCAGACCTCACAACCATAAAGGGCAATGGGTTCTATAACTGATTCAAGTATATTTAGCCAGATCCTAAATCGTATGTCAAATTTTATGTTCCTTTGGATGGCATAGAATGCCCTTCTTGCTTTTTCTCTCAGATCGTTCACAGCTTTGTGGAAGTTACCTGTGGCGCTGATGTTTTGGCCGAGTTACTGTATGTAAAGTTTTTTGTGTGCTCTAAGGAAACGGTGTCTAGATGGAATTTGTATTTGTTGTCCTTGTGACTGGACCTTTTTTGAATCACCATTATTTTGTTCTTACTGAGATTTACTGTCAGATCCCAGGTCTGGCAGAATCTGTGCAGAAGATCTAGGTGCTGCTGTAGGCCCTTGGTTGGTGACAGAATCACCAGATCATCAGCAAACAGTAGACATTTGAGTTCAGATTCTAGTAGGGTGAGGCCAAGTACTGCAGACTGTTCTAGTGCCCTTGCCAAGTCGTTCATATATATGATGAAGAGGGTGGGGCTTAAGCTGCATCCATGTCTCACTCCACGGCTCTGTGGAAAGAAAGGTGTGTGTTTTTTGCTGATTTTAACCACACACTTGTTGTTTGTGTACACTCTCTCTCTCTCCCTCTCTCTCTCTCTTCTCTTTTCTCTTTTAGACATTTGGTTTGAGTGCATGTGTGTGCTCCTCTGTGACCTTTTTTTTGTGTGTTGGTGTGTGCGTTTTCCTCACTGCGTGTGTCCCATGTTTCCCACACCTTCAGGGAAGCTGGTGCTGAGAACTGGGACACAGAGGGCTGCCAAACGCTCACTTCTGCCGCTGTCCATACCAAATGCCTTTGCAGCAGGATCTCCACCTATGCCATACTAGCGCAGCAAGCTAAAGACCCGGTGAGTCACATTTCCCACTCTGCTCTATAACACTGAGGTTACCGAGGTAACACGACCTGGAGCCAACAAGCTAATGTGTTGGTGTGTTGTGTGGAAATTTACAAGCTAGAGATTGTTGTTACTTTATTTTAAACAGTCCACTTGGTTAGGGAAATGGAAGAAATTCACTGGTTGTCCTTGAAGTTTGAGACAGGAGACAAGTGGCTGTATGAGATACAGCTGAAAGAAATACTTTAGAGATTTGATAGACTAGACTACTTCATATAGCTACAGTTGAAGTCGGAGGTTTACATACACGTTAGCCAGATACATTTAAACTCAGTTTTTCACAATTCCTGACATTAAATCCTAGTAAAAATGTCCTGTCTTAGGTCAGTTAGGACCACCACTTTATTTTAAGAATGTGAAATGTCAGAATAATAGTAGAGAGAATTATTTATTTCAGCTTTTATTTCTTTCATCACATTCCCAGTGGGTCAGAAGTTTACATCCACTCAATTAGTATTTGCTAGCATTGCCTTTAAATTGTTTAACTCGGGTCAAACGTTTCGGGTAGCCTTCCACAAGCTTCCCACAATAAGGTGGGTGAATTTTGGCCCCTTCCTCCAGACAGAGCGGATGTAACTGAGTCAGCTTTGTAGGCCTCCTTGCTCGCACATGCTTTTTCAGTTCTGCCCACACATTTTCTGTAGGATTGAGGTCAGGGCTTTGTGATGGCCACTCCAATACCTTGACTTTGTTGTCCTTAAGCCATTTTGCCACAACTTTGGAAATGTGCTTGGGGTCATTGTCCATTTGGAAGAACCATTTGCGACCAAGCTTTAACTTCCTGATTGATGTCTTGAGATGTTGCTTCAATAAATCAACATAATTGTCCTGCCTCGTGATGCCATCCATTTTGTGAAGTGCACCTGTCCCTCCTGCAGCAAAGCACCCCCACAACATGATGCTGCCACCCCTCGTGCTTCACGGTTGGGATGGTGTTCTTCGTCATTCAAGCCTCCCCCTTTTTCCTCCAAATATAACAATGGTCATTATGGCCAAACAGTTCTATTTTTTCTTTCATCATACCAGAGGACATTTCTCCAAAAAGTACGATCTTTGGCTCCATGTGCAGTTGCAAACCGTACTCTGACTTTTTTGTGGTTGTTTTGGAGCGGTGACTTCTTCCTGGCTGAGCGGCCTTTCAGGATTTGTTGATCTAGGACTCGTTTTACTGTGGACATAGATACTTTTGTACCTGTTTCCTCCAGCATCTTCACGAGGTCCATTGCTGTTGTATTGGGAATGATTTGCACTTTTCACATCAAAGTACGTTCATCTCTAGGATGCAGAATGTGTCTCCTTCCTGAGTGGTATGACGGCTGCGTGATCCCATGGTGTTTATACTTGTGTACTATTGTTTGTACAGATGAACGTGGTACCTTCAGGCATTTGGAAATTGCTCCCAAGGATGAACCAGACTTGTGGAGGTCCACCATTTTTTTTCTGAGGTCTTGGCAGATTTCTTTTGATTTTCCTATGATGTCAAGCAAAGAGTCACTGAGTTTGAAGGAAGGTCTTGAAATACATCCACTGGTACACATTCAATTGACTCAAATTATGTCAATTAGCCTATCAGAAGCTTCTAAAGCCATGACATCATTTTATGGAATTTTCCAAGCTGTTTAAAGGCACAGTCAACGTAGTGTATGTAATGTTCTGACCCACTGAAATTGCGATACAGTGAAATAATCTGTCTGTAAACAATTGTTGGAAAAATGACTTGTGTCATGCACAAAGTAGATGTCCTAACCGACTTGCCAAAGCTATAGTTTGTTAACAAGAAATTTGTGGAGTGGTTGAAAAACTAGTTTTAATGACTCCTAAGTGTATGTAAATGTATGATTTCAAATGCATGTACCAATAACTACAGACGTGAAATGTACACCAGTCTTCTAAAATGTCATTTGGTACCACACTCAGCGTTTTAAGTAGATTTGTGTGAGGACAGACGCTGGGAGACGAGAAGCAAGTACAGGGAGTGAACATTTAATAAATAACCGACATAAAACAAACAAGGATCTGGACAGCGGTAACATAACCACAATATTGCTGACACAAGGATGAATCCGAGGAACAGGTAGATATAGGAGATGCAATCAACAAAGTAATGGAGTCCAGATGAGTCCAAAGATGCGCTGGTGCGCGTAACGATGGTGACAGGTGTGCACAATGATGGGCAGACTGGCGCACTATAGCGCCAGGGAGGGGTAGCGGGAGTAGGGATGGACAGATTTGTCTCCACTCAATGAGTCAAACAACTAACCATCCTGCCAGCAGAGGTGTGGACTGGAGTCATATGACTTGAGACTCAACTTGATAGAGAATATAATAACTTGAGACTTGACTTGGACTTGGACCCTCATGACTCGGGAATCAACTTTGATTTGAGACTGATGACTTGAAATGATCTGGCCAGGTTTTGTAACATTTTGTCACTCATTTTGTGGCACAGACAGAGTCTCCATGTATCACTCTCAACGCAGCCAGAGATTGGCTAGTGAAACACACACTTGGCCCTCTGATTGGACCAGCAAACTTTCCATCAACACAGGTCAGGTGAGCTAGCGCAGCGGATCTCAAATTGGGCGTTGTGAGATGGTTGTGAGAAGGTTGTGGGAAGGTTTTCAGTGTGAACCTGAGTGAGATGTATTTTTTATTTTATATATATACACATATTTGAATAGATTTTATATGGCCTAATATTTGTATTTTATATGTATACCTTTGCTTGCTCAATCTGGGCATTAACATAGGTCTATAACATTGCACCAAATTATTATTTAAAAACATCAAAATCTGTGCTTCAGAACCAAAAATGTGCAAGTCTTGACTGTTGACCAATGACCAGTCATCAGCATTGGCGCGCAAAGCGGGTGCACATAAGATTATTGACCAGAAAGCACTTTCTTCATTTTTTCTTCGGTTTTGCGTTGCAAAAATAGAGTAGTCTACATTAATGTTATCCATATAAAATACAGTTTAGCAATCTGCCACTGACGCATCTTTGTCACAGCAATAGGCTACCTGGTGATTTCATAAATTATTAGATTAAAGAGTAACTCTGGGAGGCTTAAACCATTCTTCCTGACCTCAAGTTCAGCTGTCAAAGTCAGTTGCTATGCTTAATAATATCCATACAACACCACTGTCATGGCATTCAGAGGAAGAAGGTGAGGACCAAGGTGCAGCATGGTACGTGTTCGTCATTTTATTAAATAGAACTGAACACTAAATACAAAGTAACAAAAGGAACAACCAAAACAGCTCCATCAGGTGCAAAACACACTAAACAGAAAGTAACTACCCACACCACACAGGTGGGAAAAGGCTACCTAAGTATGATTCTCAATCAGAGACAATGACAGACAGCTGATTGAGAACCACACCCGGCCAAAAACAAAGAAATACAAAAACATAGAAAAAAGAACATAGAATGCCCACCATAGTCACACCCTGGCCTAACCAAAATAGAGAATAAAAAGCCTCTCTATGGTCAGGGTGTGACAACCACACCTTCACAGAAGTTTCTAAACTGTGTAATAATCAAAAGTAAGTCAATTCATTGTTATGGGGAACATGTGAAAAGGTTATTCGATTGTGGCATTACATTAAGTTTAGCATCTTCTCCTCTGTTTTTTCCTTTTCATGGTTTCAGCTATTACCATCAAAGGTGATTGCCTACCGTAGGCCTACCCAACAAATGACCGCAATAGCCTAGTTATATTTATTTTACAACAGGCCTACGTTTAACCTTTACTAAATATGAAGCACAAAATTAAGCAGACAGAACTTAATTTAGCCAAAGAAAATGTCTCAACAAAAGGAAACAAAACATTTTTGCATGAGTTATTTAAAAAACTGCTTACGATTTCTAAATAGGCTTTGAATAAAAATGGTCATTTACTATGATAATAATGACAAAACAAATTAACAATAAATATGAAAATAAATAAAGGGTAGAACATTCTATCAAAATTAAATGTTCTTCTCATCTTCGAGACAGGCTAAATTTTGGCAGCATGCGTGTGCTCGTGTGCTTGTGCATGTGTGGGGGTGACAAGCTTTAAAACGTTTATTTTTGGGGGTTGCGGTTCAAAACGTTTGAGAACCACTGAGCTAACAAACAGATTGCTGATTTGCTGTACAGCTATAGGATCAGCTATTTCGGTATGTCAAATTTGGTTGAAATTCATAATTTATTTATGAAGCTTGCCTTTGGAATTGATTGCTAAAATGTTTTATTTCATAATCAAAATATGGTGTAGACTAAATAATGAAAAGGGCTGTCTGGTAGCCTCGATAAACAGACACAGATTTACAGTTCAACAAATCATTGCAGGTATAGATTTTTTTTACTTGACTTGAAAAAACTTGTAACCCGACTTGACTTGCTCTTAGATTGCAGGACTTGGATTTGACTCGAGACTCGACCTGTTCAATTCTGAACTTGACTTGAGACCCGGACCTCGAATAATAATGACATGCCTGCAAGTCCACACAAAACTTTATTTAGGATTTTTTTTCCACTAGTCCACCGTTAAGACATTCCCAAAATTATTTGCATGTCAGCAGTCAAAACGCATCATCATGATAATGTGGCAAGTGACACTTCGCTTCTTGAAAATCCAATATCTTTAAAACGTGTGTGTGCTGACATACAAAACTACAGCAGAACTGTATCAACAGTGGACTAATAAAACAAATATTTACACAAAATGTTTATTCACTAAGGACTTTTCCTTTCAGTGAGATTGTTTGTTTAGATAGTACAAATAGAACTATGTGGATGCTTGGTTCATTAGTTGATTAAGGGAGAACTTTGCTCTGCTTGGCTGGGCTCATCAGTAAACACAACACAGAGCTCATTAGCTAATTATCTAACCACTGTCTAGTCACTGTTCAGTTCAACCGTGGGGAGACCACAAGTAGCCTGCTAGTAGAATGTTAAGGTGTTTAAAGAAAAAGTGCTTCCTCCTTTGATTAGCTCAAACATGGTTTATGAATGGGGACTTTGTTCAGTTCTCTACTGCTGTACATCGTCGTGGCTGGGCAAGAAAACATCTGTAATTGTTAGAGACATTGGGAGACACTTTTCTTATAGTATGAACTATGATGAGTAGGGTTCAGCTGTGTCTTAAAACCAGGTGGGATGGTAGCGTCCCACCTGACCAACATCTGGTGAAATGGCACAGCGCCAAATTCAGAATACAGAAATCTTCATAATAAACATTCATAAAATATACAAGTGTTATACATCAGGCTTAAAGATGAACTTCTTGTTAATCCAGCCGCTGTCTCAGATTTCAAAAAGGCTTTACGGGGAAAGCATACCATGCGATTATCTGAGGACAGTGCCCCGTTTACAGAAGCATACAAACATTTTCCAGCCAAGTAGAGGAGTCGCACAAGTCAGAAATAGCGATGAAATTAATCACTTACCTTTGATGATCTTCATATGGTTGCACTAAGAAGACTCCCTGTTGCACAATAAATGTTAGTTTTGTTCGATAAAGTCCCTCTTTATGTCCCAAAAAGTCAGTTTTGTTGGCGCGTTTTGTTCAGTAATCTACTGGCTCCAGGGCGGTCAAAACATGCAGACGAATACATCCTAATAGTACCAGTAAAGTTTATTGAAACATGCCAAACGATGGTTATAATTAATCCTCAGTTTCTCTATTGTCTAAATAATCAATAATATTTCAACCGGACAATAGCGTTTTCAATAGAAAGGAAAAACAACGAACGGCGCGCTATCCATCATGCGCACAAAGCAGCTCTGCATTCTTCCCCTGTCTTCTGACCAAAAGGTCTTTTTACTCGTCGTTTTTCAAAATACAAACCTGAAAGCATGTCTAAAGACTGCTGACATCTAGTGGAAGCCATAGGAACTGCAATCTGGGCACTAACACATAACATAGTCATTAGGCATTCAATGGAAAACAACTCACATAAAAAAAATCTCACTTCCTGGATGGATTTTCCTCGGGTTTTCACCTGCCATATCAGTTCTGTTATACTCACAGACATTATTTTAACAGTTTTAGAAACTTCAGAGTATTTTCTATCCAATAGTACCATGCATATGCATATCCTAGCTTCTGGACCTGAGTAACAGGCAGTTTACTTTGGGCACGTTTGTCATCCAAACGTCAAAATACGCAAGAGACGTTAAAGCCAGCTTGTGTGGTTACTGGCCCAATGCTCTAACCACTAGGCTACCTGCCACCCCAGGTAGGTCTCCATAGGTGTTAACTGTTATACACATCTCACCAATACAAATACATCTGGCTGTCTTCCCATCTCCCTGGGGTGTAGTATGACGCTCACACACACACACACGCACGCACGCACACACACACACACACACACACACACACACACACACACACACGTGCACGCACACACACACACATCTCAATTGTGCAATAAGATGCCATCCCTGTAGCCATTTCAACAATAACATCCTTTCCATATAAAA
>NC_050572.1:13610033-13617533 GCF_013265735.2 Oncorhynchus mykiss
GTTTTGATATAAGTAATACTGAAACACCACCTATCAGGAGACATGTTTCAGCTGACCATATTGTAATAACGTCTATACTGAAACACCACCTATCAGGAGACATGTTTCAGCTGACCATATTGTAATAACGTCTATACTGAAACACCACCTATCAGGAGACATGTTTCAGCTGACCATATTGTAATAACGTCTATACTGAAACACCACCTATCAGGAGACATGTTTCAGCTGACCATATTGTAATAACGTCTATACTGAAACACCACCTATCAGGAGACATGTTTCAGCTGACCATATTGTAATAACGTCTATACTGAAACACCACCTATCAGGAGACATGTTTCAGCTGACCATATTGTAATAACGTCTATACTGAAACACCACCTATCAGGAGACATGTTTCAGCTGACCATATTGTAATAACGTCTATACTGAAACACCACCTACCAGGAGACATGTTTCAGCTGACCATATTGTAATAACGTCTATACTGAAACACCACCTATCAGGAGACATGTTTCAGCTGACCATATTGTAATAACGTCTATACTGAAACACCACCTATCAGGAGACATGTTTCAGCTGACCATATTGTAATAACGTCTATATTAAAACACCACCTATCAGGAGACATGTTTCAGCTGACCATATTGTAATAACGTCTATACTGAAACACCACCTATCAGGAGACATGTTTCAGCTGACCATATTGTAATAACGTCTATACTGAAACACCACCTATCAGGAGACATGTTTCAGCTGACCATATTGTAATAACGTCTATACTGAAACACCACCTACCAGGAGACATGTTTCAGCTGACCATATTGTAATAACGTCTATACTGAAACACCACCTATCAGGAGACATGTTTCAGCTGACCATATTGTAATAACGTCTATATTAAAACACCTCCTATCAGGGGACATGTTTCAGCTGACCATATTTTACTAATATCTACACAGTTTACATGATACTTAACTATATTTGCAGTGCAGCTCATTATCTATGTCCTATATGGGCTCTTGTCAAAAGTAGTGCACTACTATGTAGGGAATAGGGTGCCATTTGGGGTGTACATGGAGTAAGTAAAACTCTATAGACAGGGCAACTGAGTGTAGGCTGTAAACAGATTAAACAATTGTCTTAATCAGTTGATCCGCTATAGGTCAGATGACAGTGGATAGTTGTGTAATCCACATGGGACAAGAGATTACTGATCAACAGACTGTGCTGACCTGACTAGATGGAGGGACATCATCAGAAGTGGGATACGTCCCAAGTGGTACCATATTCATTGTATTGCACTATAGGCCCATTGTGCTCTGGTCGCAAGTAGTGAACTACTAAATATGAAATAGGGTTCCAGAGAATAGAGTCGGCGTGCTGGGTGGGACTGGTGATAAAATGTGCAGATGGAGGGAGGGAGTGTGAGAATGGAGAAGAGGAAAGAAGAGTAGATTCATCATCTGTGACTCAGCGTATTAGGGCCCAAGACGAAAGGCGGTCAAGTTGATTAACCCTATGTTTCTCTCTCTCTCTCTCTCTCTCTCTCTCTCTCTCTCTCTCTCTCTTTCTCTCTTTATCAATCTCTCTCTCTCTCTCTCTTTATCAATCTCTCTCTCTCTCTTTATCAATCTCTCTCTCTCTCTCTTTATCAATCTCTATCTCTCTCCCCATCACTCTTTCTCTCTCTCTCTCTCTCTCTCTCTCTCTTTATCAATCTCTCTCTCTCTCTTTATCAATCTCTCTCTCTCTCTCTCTCTCTCTCTCTCTCTCTCTCTCTTTATCAATCCCTATCTCTCTCCCCATCACTCTTTCTCTCTCTCTTTCTCTTTCTCGCCCTCCTCTTTCTCTCTCTTTCTTTCTTTCTTTCTTTCTTTCTTTCTTTCTTTCTTTCTTTCTTTCATTCTTTCGTTCTTTCTTTCTTAATTTCTTTCTTTCTTTCTCTCTCTCTACAGGACATGGGTCCATCCAGTATGCCTTCTGTTCCCCTCCTGGTGGGCTGTGGGGTCTCCTGCAGTGCTCTGCTCATCCTGCTGCTCATCTATGCTGCTTTCTGGAGGTGAGCACATGCACACTTTCTCTCTTTTATAAACACACACACACATCCCTGCATAGGGCTACCCCCAACCCCCAACCCAACCGCCCCACCCCAGTCTCTGCAAACTGCACAGCTTTCCATAAGAGATTAACCAAGGGTGAGAAAACCCCCGGGTTGGCTCGACAGTTGAGCAGTCCATGCCAAAACTCCAATTAGGTCTAATGGAGAACAAATCGGAGACGGTATAACCAGGGGGGACTAACTGTGGGAGGGAGGGAGGGAGGGAGGGAGGGAGGGAGGGAGGGAGGGAGGGAGGGAGGGAGGGAGGGAGGGAGGGAGGGAGGGCAGACTGGCATCGGTGGTAGAGAGAGATCAGGAGAGATCTAATGGGAGAGATCTAATGGGAGAGGGAGAACGAGAGAGAGAGAGAGAGAGAGAGAGAGAGAGAGATTGGGAGAGAAAGAGAGAGAAAGAGAGAGAGAGATCTGGTGGGAGAGAGAGAGAGAGATTGGGAGAGAGAGAGAGAGAGATTGGGAGAGAGGGAGATCTGGAGAGAGAGAGAGAGAGAGAGAGAGAGAGAGAGAGAGAGAGAGAGAGAGAGGGGGAGTGTCACGGATCCTCTAGTCCCACTGATTGTATTTGTATATACGTATGTGCCCTTTGGTCACCATGGTGCTGCTGATTACTGTTATCTACTCTGCTCAAAAAAATAAAGGGAACGTCCTAGATCTGAATGAATGAAATATTCTCATTAAATACTTTTTTCATTATATAGTTCAATCTGCTGACAACAAAATCACACAAAAATGATCAATGGAAATCAAATGTGTCAACCCATGGAGGTCTGGGTTTGGAGTCTCACAAAATTAAAGTGTAAAACCACACTACAGGCTCATCCAACGTTGATGTAATGTCCTTGAAACAAGTCAAAATGAGGCTCAGTAGTGTGTGTGGCCTCCACGTGCCTGTATGACCTCCCTACAACTCCTGGACAGTCTGTGGTGCAACGTGGCGTTGGTGGATGGAGCGAGACATGATGTCCCAGATGTGCAGTCAAAAGTGACCAAAACATCAGCCAGGAAGCATAGGAACTGAGAAGTGGTCTGTGGTCACCACCTGCAGAACCACTCCTTTATTGGGGGTGTCTTGCTAATTGCCTATAATTTCAACCTGATGTATATTCCATTTGCACAACAGCATGTGACATTTATTGTCAATCAGTGTTGCTTCCTAAGTGGACAGTTTGATTTCACAGAAGTGTGATTGACTTGGAGTTACATTGTGTTGTTTAAGTGTTCCCTTTATTTTTTTGAGCAGTGCATGTCCCTTGGTGCATGTGAGTACCTGTGCTGTGTGTTTTGGGCTTTCGTGACCTTGTGGATTGCGCAGATGGTTACGGGTCTCTTCCCATGTGATAATCATTGTGCGCGGGTGTTATTTATTTCGCTCTTTGTTTGGTCTTCAAACCTGTGTTTTTGTTATGAGTTTGTTTGGTCTTCGTCCCCGTGCACCTACACTGCATGCTGTAATTTGGGGCTTAAAAAAAATATATTACGCATTCCTGCGCCTGTCTCCCGAATCTCTTCATCCCCATGTGACAGGGAGAGAGGGAGAGCTCAGGAGAGAGGGAGAGATCAGGAGAGAGGGAGAGCTCAGGAGATAGGGAGAGATCAGGAGAGAGGGAGAGCTCAGGAGATAGGGAGAGCTCAGGAGATAGGGAGAGCTCAGGAGATAGGGAGAGCTCAGGAGAGAGGGAGAGAGGGAGACCTCAGGAGAGAGGGAGAGATCAGGAGAGAGGGAGAGCTCAGGAGATAGGGAGAGCTCAGGAGATAGGGAGAGCTCAGGAGAGAGGGAGAGCTCAGGAGATAGGGAGAGCTCAGGAGAGAGGGAGAGAGGGAGACCTCAGGAGAGCTCAGGAGGGAGGGAGAGAGTAGCACCAGAGCATATGGTGGTACTGGCAGGGTAATCATGTGACCATGTTCAGGAAATGAATCAGTCCATCAGTTCAACTTCATCAATTTCAATAAATTCCTCCTTCCTTATTTTCGTCTTCCTCCTCTTCCTACTTTCTGCCTTTCTGTCTCAATGTATCTCTCAGGTATATTCGTTCGGAAAGGTCTATCATCTTGGTTAATTTCTGTCTCTCCATCCTGGCATCCAACATGTTGATACTGGTTGGACAGTCCCAGACACTCGGCAAGGTGAGAACAAGATACACACGCACGGGTGGACACACACACACTCACACACACACTACACCATCGCTTAGTTATGGTCATGTTAAACATGATACGATTGTTCATATTTTCTAGTAGCCTATTACTTCTCACCTGTGTTCTGTCATTGTTGAAGAACTTCTAACTAATCTGAAACCTTATTTGCTTCACCACTGTGTCTGTGACTCAATATCCCTCGCCTTCTTTGTCTTGTGTCCTTTCCTCCCTCACAACCACCTCTCTGTCTCTCTCTCTACAGGGCCTGTGTACTGTGACTGCTGCGTTCCTTCATTTCTTCTTCTTGGCATCCTTCTGCTGGGTACTGACAGAGGCGTGGCAGTCTTACCTGGCTGTGATTGGCAAGATGAGGACACGCCTCATACGTAAACGCTTCCTGTGCCTGGGCTGGGGTAGGCACACACACACACACACACACACACACTGTAAAATGTACACACTAACATACTGTAGTTACAGTATTACCTTAAGCATACAGGGTTCCTGTACTGTAATAAAGGGGAACGTTCCATCTTCCACAAGTTTCCCTTCAACCTCTAGAATCACTGTCACCATTCTGAATCTGTACAGTCAGTCTGTGTCCTGTTGAAGGCATCTCCTGTACAGGCAGTCTGTGGCCTGTTGAAGGCATCTCCTGTACAGTCAGTATGTGTCCTGTTGAAGGCATCTCCTGTACAGGCAGTCTGTGTCCTGTTGAAGGCATCTCCTGTGCAGGTAGTCTGTGTCCTGTTGAAGGCATCTCCTGTACAGGCAGTCTGTGTCCTGTTGAAAGCATCTCCTGTACAGGCAGTATGTGTCCTGTTGAAGGCATCTCCTGTACAGGCAGTCTGTGTCCTGTTGAAGGCATCTCCTGTACAGGCAGTCTGTGTCCTGTTGAAGGCATCTCCTGTACAGGCAGTCTGTGTCCTGTTGAAGGCAACCCAGACAGGAAGATCACATCAGTGACTCAACCCACTCAAGTGAAGCACCCCTCCTAGGGACGGCATGAAAGAGCACCAGTAAGCCAGTGACTCAGCCCCTGTAATAGGGTTAGAGGCAGAGAATCCCAGTGGAAAGAGGGGAACCGGCCAGGCAGAGACAGCAAGGGCGGTTCGTTGCTCTAGAGCCTTTCCATTCACCTTCACACTCCTGGGCCAGACTACACTCAATCATATGACCCACTGAAGAGATGAGTCTTCAGTAAAGACTTAAAGGTTGAGACCGAGTCTGCGTCTCTCACATGGGTAGGCAGACCATTCCATAAAAATTGAGCTCTATATGAAAAAGCCCTGCCTCCAGCTGTTTGCTTGGAAATTCTAGGGACAATTAGGAGGCCTGTGTCTTGTACGTGTAGGTTAGCAGTAAAACCTTGAAATCAGCCCCTGCCTTAACGGGAAGCCAGTGTAGGGAGGCTAGCACTGGAGTAGTATGATCAAATGTTTTGGTTCTAGTCAGGATTCTAGCAGCCCTATTTAGCACTAACTGAAGTTTATTTAGTGCTTTATCCGGGTAGCCGGAAAGTAGAGCATTGCAGTAGTCTAACCTAGAAGTGACAAAAGCATGGATTAAGTCAGTCTGTGTCTGTTGAAGGCATCTCCGATACAGTCAGTCTGTGTCCTGTTAAAACTTCTTGCGACTAGCAAACTCGTATCCGGGAGCGTAATCATAGCCTCAAATGCATTAGCATAACACAACTTTTCCTATTCATGAAAATCGCAAATGAAATGAAATAAATATATTCAAACACAAGCTTAGCCTTTTGTTAACAACACTGTCATCTCAGATTTTCAAAATATGCGTTACAGCCAACGCTAGACAAGCATTTGTGTAAGTTTAGCATGGCTCTGCTGGCAGCAGGCAACATTTTCATGAAAATAAGAAAAGCAACCGAATTAAATCATTTACCTTTGAAGAACTTCAGATGCTTTCACTCAGGAGACTCCCAGTTAGATAGCAAATGTTCCTTTTTTCCAAAAAGTATATTTTTGTAGGCGAAAAAGCTCCAGTTGGTTCATCAGTTTTGGCTGAGAAATCGACCGAAAAATACTTCAACTATAACGGCAAACTTTTTTCAAAATTTGCTCCATAATATCGACAGAAACACGGCAAACGTTGTTTAGGATCCATCCTCAAGGTGTTTTTAACATATATATTCGATAATATATCCGTCGAGGCAATTGTTTTCTCATGAGAAGTGATGGGAAAAATGGCTACCTCAGTATTTTACGCCAGATTTTCTCCGGGAGACACCATGTGACCACTCGCCAAATATGGTCCCTTACAGCTATTCTCCAATGGAAATGCCTAAAAAGACGTCACAATGCTGTAGACACCTTGGGGAATGCGTGGAAAACGTAAGCTCATTCGTAGCTCATTCACAGCCACATAAGGAGTCATTGAAATGAGGCGGTTTCAAAAAATGCGGCACTTCCTGATTGGATTTTTATCTGGGTTTTGCCTGTAACATCAGTTCTGTGGCACTCACAGACAATATCTTTGTGTTTTCCTTCCAAAGCTGTCAATTATATGCATAGACGAGCATCATTTCATGACAAAATATCTTGTTTAAAACGGGAACGTTTTTCATCCAAAAATTGAAATAGCGCCCCCTATATCCAACTGGTTAAAGGCGTTTCCTGTACAGTCAGTCTGTGTCTGTTGAAGGCATCTTCTGTACAGTCAGTCTGTGTCCTGTTGAAGGCATCTCCTGTACAGTCAGTCTGTGTGCTGTTGAAGGCGTCTCCTGTACAACAACCCCATGCCTTGCTAAAGGAGATGATGGGGGATAAGAAATGATATAGGATAACATCTCCCTGAAAGGGGCAACATCCAGGGAGATAGAACCTAGCAATTACATCCCCTGCTCTTTTCCCTTATCCATCCGCCTATCTGATCCATTAAGCCACTGATGCCCTTACCTGATATGGGCCATGTCCCAAAAGGCACCCTTTTCCCTATTTTGTGCACAATATTTTTTTCAAGGGATTGGAGGAACAGGGAGGAGGGAGTGAATGGAGGGAACAGGGAGGAGGGAGAGAACAGGGAGGAGGGAGGGACTGGAGGGAAGAGCGAGGAGGGAGAGAACAGGGAGGAGGGAGGGAATGGATGGAAGAGTGAGGAGGGAGGGAACAGGGAGGAGGGAGGGAATGGAGGGAGGGAATGGAGGGAACAGGGAGGAGGGAGGGACTGGAGGGAACAGGGAGGAGGGAGAGAACAGGGAGGAGGGAGGGACTGGAGGGAAGA
>NC_050572.1:13620033-13707533 GCF_013265735.2 Oncorhynchus mykiss
TACGCATTTGTGGGACCTGCAGCTGTCATCGTATTGGTAGGTACCTTTTATTCCTATTGTCATTGGTCAGTCTGGATGTCTGTCGACAGGCATTGACCCTCTGAATTTAAAATCATTTCCATTATCTATTTCTTCTGCCTGTCATACAGGCCAGATAGGGGTTAGTAATAAACACTGTTTAAATTACACCAGATGGTTGAAATATGGTACTTTCAAGACAACAGGGAACTCGAAAATAACAAAGTCAAATCATGATGTCAATGATCTTCAGGTTGGAAATTCAGAACTCTAGAAAGATGCCCGACTTTCAGACTTGGAATTTTGAGTTGGATGACCTTTCCCATTGGTCTTGAATGCAATGAAGTCGGAAGTTGGAGATTTCCAAGTTCCCAGTTGTTTTGAACGCAGCATTAGCAACTTGTTTACTGCTCCAGATCCATTACTCGAAGACAGCAGGAAGATAAATACGACAAAGTGAATCATTTAATACTATATTTGCCACTAGCGGTTTCTTTCAGAGTTACCTGTGTCTAGTGATGTAAATCAATCAAATTCAATCACTTGTATTCATGAAGCTCTTTTTTTGCATCAGCTGATGTCACAAAGTGCTATACAGAAACCCAGCCTAAAACGCCTAACAGCAAGCAATACAGATGTAGAAGCACGGTGGCTAGGAACAACTCCCTAGAGTACTTACGTAAAGTACTATTTAAGTCGTTTTTGGGGGAATCTGAATGTTACTCTACTTTAGTATTTATATTTTTGCCAACTTTCACTTCACTACCTTCCAAACGAAAATAATGTAATTTCTCCTCCATCCATTTTTCCCGACACCCAAAATGACTCATTACATGACTAGGAAAAACTCCCTAGAGTACTTAAGTGACAATACTTTAAAGTACTAAAGTAGTTTTTTGGGGCATCTGTACTTCACTTTCCTAATTATATATTTTTTTGGCCAATTTTTACTTCACTACATTCCTAAAGAAAATAATGTACTTTTTAATCAATACATTTTTCATGACACCCAAAAAAGTACTGATTACATTTTGACAGGAAAATGGTCAAATTCACAAACTTATCAGGAGAACATCCCTGGTCATCCCTACTACCTCTGATCTGGAGGACTCATTAAACACAAATTATTCATCTGTAAATAGCAATTCCTTTTACTTTTGATACTTAAGTATATTTAAAACCGAATACTTTTAGACTTTTCCTCAAGTACTATTTTACTGGGTGACTTTCACTTTTACTTGAGTAATTTTATATTATGGTATCTTTACTATTACTGATGTATGACAACTGATGAATTTTCCTACCACTGCCAGTGTCAGACAACGGCAGCGAACATTGACAGAGAAACCATTCTCTAACCTGGTACTGGAACCTTCAACCTTTTCAATTGTCATCACTGTAAAGCAGGGATCGTTGGATGGTCAGGGGCCCGGAATGTAATTACAAATTATTTGTAGACTGCAAATTTAACACAAAAAAGCCCAAACAGATATAATATTTGACAAAAAAAAATGTTTTTATTTGAAACCTTGCTTACATTTGTATACAATTACAAATATGTCTTTATTATGAGTGGGAATAGTCACTTGAAGCTGATTTGCTGGTGTTTTTACGTTTATGTCCAATAATAATAATAATAATAATAACAAAAGTGAAAGCATAAGTTCACTTCATTAAGCAAAGACATATTGACCAGAGTTAATATAGGTAGAAAGGTGGACTTTGGATTCAAGAGTCCTCTTGGTCATATATGTAAAACTATTAGTTCTTCTAGATATTTTGCTGCAAAGCCTTTATTAAAAGGCATGTAGCCCCGTTCTATTTCTCCGTGAGATAAGAATGCTTCTGTGGCTTTGTTAATGAAGTAAATGCAGAAAATAAAAGAAACATCCCTTTTTCAGGACCCTGTCTTTCAAAGATGATATGAACAAATCCAAAAGACTTCACAGATCGTCATTGTAAAGGGTTTAAACACTGTTTCCCATGCTTGTTCAATGAACCACAAACAATTAATGAACATGCACCTGTGGAACGGTCGTTAAGACACTAACAGTTAACAGACGGTAGGCAATTAAGGTCACAGTTATGAAAACTTAGGACACTAAAGAGGCCTTTCTACTGCCTCTGAAAAACACCAAAAGAAAGATGCCTGGGGTCCCTGCTCATCTGTGTGAATGTGCCTTAGGCATGCTGCAAGGAGGCATGAGGACTGCAGATGTGGCCAGGGCAATAAATTGCAATGTCCTTCCTGTGAGACGCCTAAGACAGCGCTACAGGGAGACAGGACGGACAGCTGATCGCCCTCGCAGTGGCAGACCACGTGTAACAACACCTGCACAGGATCGGTACATCCGAACATCACACCTGCGGGACAGGTACAGGATGGCAACAACAACTGCCCGAGTTACACCAGGAACGTACAATACCTCCATCAGTGCTCAGACTGTCCACAATAGGCTGAGAGAGGCTGGACTGAGGGCTTGTAGGCCTGTTGTAAGGCAGGTCCTCACCAGACATCACCAGCAACAACGTCGCCTATGGGCACAAATCCACCATCGCTGGACCAGATAGGACTGGCAAAAAGTGCTCTTCACTGACGAGTCGCGGTTTTGTCTCTGGGGTGATGGTCGGATTCGCGTTTGTCGTCGAAGGAATGAGCGTTACATCGAGGCCTGTACTCTGGAGCGGGATCAATTTGGAGGTGGAGGGTCCGTCATGGTCTGGGGCGGTGTGTCACAGCAGCATCGGACTGAACTTGTCATTGCAGGCAATCTCAATGCTGTGCATTACAGGGAAGACATCCTCCTCCCTCATGTGGTACCCTTCCTGCAGGCTCATCCTGACATGACCCTCCAGCATGACAATGCCACCAGCCATACTGCTCGTTCTGTGCGTGATTTCCTGCAAGACAGGAACTGGCAGGTGCCTTGGTGGAAGAGTGGGGTAACATCTCAAAGCAAGAACTGTCAAATCTGGTGCAGTCCATGAGGAGGAGATGCACTGCAGTACTTAATGCAGCTGGTGGCCACACCAGATACTGACTGTTACTTTTGATTTTGACCCCCTCTTTGTTCAGGGACACATTATTCAATTTCTGTTAGTCAGATGTCTGTGGAACTTGTTCAGTTTATGTCTCAGTTTGGTGAATCTTGTTATGTTCATACAAATATTTACACATGATAAGTTTGCTGAAAATAAACGCTGCTGACAGTGAGAGGATGTTTATTGCTGAGTTTAGATCTCCACTGCATGGCTGTCTGTAGAATTACTGACTGTATCCAGTGTGTCAATACACACACATTCTCAATAATCCAGATACGTGGGTGTGTGTGTGTGTGCGCGTGTGTGTGTGTGTGTGTGTGTGTGTGTGCGTGTGTGTGCGCGTGTGTGTGTGTGTGCGTGTGTGTGTGTGTGTGTGTGTGTGTGTGTGTGCGCGTGTGCGTGTGTGTGTGCGCGTGTGCGTGTGTGTGTGCGCGTGTGCGCGTGTGTGTGCGCGTGTGCGCGCGTGTGTGTGTGTGTGTGTCACTGCTCCCCTCATGTTGTGTTTGGAGAGCCCCCTCAGACAAACAGATGTAATTGAGACGAGGTACATCAGAGTAACACAGGCCTCCTTAGGATGACCGTCTAATTAATGAAAAAAATAAATAATAATCTAGCCTTCGGCAAATAACGGAGCTTGAGACCGCTGTCTCCCAGGGCAACGAGGTTGTACATGACAGGAATGTCAACATGAAGATAAGACGCAGGTTAAAGCATCGAACAACATGGAAGACAGATTTATGGTGGGAAATGAAATATCAGTGGTGTGCTCAGTGCAGTAGACATGAAGATTACTACGGACAACGTGGAAGAATAAATTATAAATTCAAAAGAAATGTCGCAGATGTTGCAGATGTATCAATACACTAAAGTGCTCAGTGGAGCAGAGACAAAGGTTTGTATGGAAAAACACAGTATGCGGTGAAAATAGACTGAGGTCCAGGATTAATGATCACTGATCTGGACTATGTTCCAGTGGGCTCCTTTTCTTTTCTCAAGGTGAAGAAACAAGCTTTCTATGGCAGTCTGTGGGAGTAGACAGACACTCTTAAAGAGAGTGGAGAGATTGTAGAGGGATTGGGAGGGCTACTTTAGAGTCAGGTGAGAAAGAAAGAGAGAAGGTTAGAGGGTAGGAGAGAAGGGTAGAGGGTAGGGGAGAAGGGTAGAGGGTAGGAGAGAAGGGTAGAGGGTAGGAGAGAAGGGTAGAGGGTAGGAGAGAAGGGTAGAGGGTAGGAGAGAAGGGTAGAGGAAAGGAGAGAAGGGTAGAGGAAAGGAGAGAGGGTTAGAGGAAAGGAGAGAAGGGTAGAGGGTAGGAGAGAAGGGTAGAGGGTAGGAGAGAAGGGTAGAGGGTAGGAGAGAAGGGTAGAGGGTAGGAGAGAAGGGTAAAGGAAAGGAGAGAAGGGTAGAGGGTAGGAGAGAAGGGTAGAGGGTAGGAGAGAAGGGTAGAGGGTAGGAGAGAAGGGTAGAGGAAAGGAGAGAAGGGTAGAGGGTAGGAGAGAAGGGTAGAGGGTAGGGGAGAAGGGTAAAGGAAAGGAGAGAAGGGTGGAGGGTAGGAGAGAAGGGTAGAGGGTAGGAGAGAAGGGTAGAGGGTAGGAGAGAAGGGTAAAGGAAAGGAGAGAAGGGTAGAGGAAAGGAGAGAAGGGTAGAGGGTAGGAGAGAAGGGTAGAGGGTAGGAGAGAAGGGTAAAGGAAATGAGAGAAGGGTAGAGGAAAGGAGAGAAGGGTAGAGGGTAGGAGAGAAGGGTAGAGGGTAGGAGAGAAGGGTAAAGAAAAGGAGAGAAGGGTAGAGGAAAGGAGAGAAGGGTAAATGAAAGGAGAGAAGGGTAGAGGGTAGGAGAGAAGGGTAGAGGGTAGGAGAGAAGGGTAAAGGAAAGGAGAGAAGGGTAGAGGAAAGGAGAGAAGGGTAGAGGAAAGGAGAGTTAAGGGAGAAGGGAGGGAGAGAAGGGTAAAGTAAAGGAGAGGGAGGAGGGAAGGAGAGAAAAGAGAAGGGGAGGTGGGGGAGAAAGAAAGATTGGACATAGAGATAGCGTTAGAGAGAAAGAGGGAAAGAAGGAGGGAGAGAAGGGAGGGAGAGGAGAGAGAAAACGGGGTCAGGATGAAGAGGGACATGTCACTGGCATGGAAAATCTCTAACATGGGCAGGATTTCCCAATGGAAAAGCACTCGTGACGAAGCTTGGCTGGGGTGTGTGGGTGTGCGTGTCGTGCGCACCCGCACAACGGTGTGTGTGTGTGTGCATGCGCATGCATAATCTGTGTGTGTGTGTGTAATGTGTACCAGTGGGTCAGGGATCAAAGTTGTAAGGACACTTAGTAGAACTCAGTCCTAAAGGGCGCACGGTCGGGACAAAGGGGGTTAGACTCGGGATCTGCTCACTTCAACTCTACCACCCCCTGACACACACACACACCACACGTACACTCATAACCCTGTCCACCAAAGCCAAATCCCATTTTAGACTGTTCAGTCTGGGAATCGAAGAGATTATAGTTGGCAGAGTCTTGTCTCAGATCTTAATGCTTAACCTGAATCTCTCTCTCTCTGTCTCTCTCTCAAACTCTCTCTCTCTCTCTCTCTCTCTCTCTCTCTCTCTATCCCTTTCAGATGAACATGCTGATCGGTATTGTGGTCTTCAACAAGCTCATGTCTCGAGATGGCATCTCTGACAAGTCTAAAAAGCAGAGAGCTGGGTAGGTAGACTCGACTTAGCGCTGTAGAACCAGAACTGTCTGCCTGTCTGTCTCACGCTAACATACATCATGCATGGACCATCCATTAGGTCTGTTGTGGTGACAGTATTACCAATTTGGTTTTCCAAATGAAGCCCTGGGTAGCTGCAGAGGAACAGGGCTGGAGAGCCCCTGGCATATAGAGTTTGGGTGGAATATCACCTGTCCCGCAGCGAGACCTCCTCAAACAGTGGTTGATGCATGGCGTGAATTAAGTGTTGTTATATTTATTTCTCAGCGGTTCATATTAAGTACAGCTCCGCTGTAAAAACGAAGTAGTCTACCAGGCATCATTGAAAAACGGACTGGTGGGAAAGAGCACAGCCTCCATGTCTTTTTCCCCTCCCTGATTTTACATATGACCACTTGATGAGAGAACAGCTGCGCAGCCTGAGGGAAGGAACATTTAAACAAGCTTTTTTTACTACTTTCTCAAATCAATAGGCTATAGTCACATCATGCAGCCCATATTCATTTTCATTTCTAAGACATTAACGTTTGTATCATTCACAACTAAAGTTACCAAACAACTCTAAATCTAGCATATAGGACCCGTTTCAAATGATCACTTTTTTCTCAACATGGCCACCTCATAACCGTTCTCGCTCTGAAACGAGAAAAACATATTTTCTATTTCATTGAGTTAAGTTAAAAGCATATCTTCAAATCAAATCAAATGTTATTTGACACATGCGCCGAATACAACAGGTGTAGGTAGACCTTACCGTGAAATGCTTTCTCACAAGCCCTTAACCAACAATGCAGTTCAAGAAATAGAGTTAAGAAAATATTTACTAAATTAACTAATGTAAAAAATCAAATCAAAGTAACACAAGAAAATTACATAACAATAACGAAGCTACAGTATATACAGGGGGTACCGGTACCGAGTCAATGTGCAGAGGTACAAGTTAGTCAAGGTAATTTGTACATGTAGGTAGGGGTAAAGTGACTATGCAAAGATATTAAACAGAGAGTAGCAGCAGTGTAAAAACAAAGGGGGGGAGGGCTCAATGTAAATAGTCTGGGGGCCATTTGATTCATTGTTCAGGAGTCTTATGGCTTGGGGGTAGAAGCTGTTTAGAAGCCTTTTGGTCCTAGTCTTGGCGCTCCGGTACTGCTTGCCTTGCGGTAGCAGAGAGAACAGTCTATGACTTGGGTGACTGGAGTCTTTGACAATTTTTTGGGCCTTCCTCTGACACCACCTGGTATAGAGGTCCTGGATGGCAGGAAGCTTGGCCCCAGTGATGTACTTGGCCGTACGCACTACCCTATGTAGCGCAATACGGTCAGGTGGTGATGCAACCAATGCTCTCGATGGTGCAGCTGTAGAACTTTCTGAGGATCTGGAGACCCATGCCAAATCTTTTCAGTCTCCTGCTGGGAAAAATATGTTGTTGTGCCCTCTTCACGACTGTATTGGTGTATTTGGACCATGATAGTTTGTTGGTGATGTGGACACCAAAGAACTTGAAACTCTCTACCTGCTCCACTTCAGCCTCTCTCCACTTCAGCCACTCTCCACTTCAGGCTTGTCAATGAGAATGACGTTCGGCTCCCCCTTTTTCCTGTAATCCATGATCATCTCCTTTGTCACAACAACAGACACCATTCATGGACCACCTACTCACAGCAACAGACACCATTCATGGACCACCTACTCACAGCAACAGACACCATTCATGGACCATCTACTCTCAACAACAGACACCATTCATGGACCACCTACTCACAGCAACAGACACCATTCATGGACCATCTACTCTCAACAACAGACACCATTCATTGACCATCTACTCACAGCAACAGACACCATTCATGCACCACCTACTCTCAACAACAGACACCATTCATGGACCATCTACTCACAACAACAGACACCATTCATGGACCATCTACTCACAACAACAGACACCATTCATGGACCATCTACTCACAACAACAGACACCATTCATGGACCATCTACTCTCAACAACAGACACCATTCATTGACCATCTACTCACAACAACAGACACCATTCATGGACCATCTACTCTCAACAACAGACACCATTCATTGACCATCTACTCTCAACAACAGACACCATTCATGGACCATCTACTCACAACAACAGACACCATTCATTGACCATCTACTCACAACAACAGACACCATTCATGGACCAACTACTCACAACAACAGACACCATTCATTGACCATCTACTCACAACAACAGACACCATTCAGGGACCATCTACTCACAACAACAGACACCATTCATGGACCATCTACTCACAACAACAGACACCATTCATTGACCAACTACTCACAACAACAGACACCATTCATGGACCATCTACTCACAACAACAGACACCATTCATGGACCATCTACTCACAACAACAGACACCATTCATGAACCATCTACTCACAACAACAGACACCATTCATGGACCATCTACTCACAACAACAGACACCATTCATGGACAATCTACTCTCAACAACAGACACCATTCATGGACCACCTACTCAAAGCATCAGACACCATTCACGGACCACCTACTCACAGCAACAGACACCATTCATGGACCATCTACTCTCAACAACAGACACCATTCATGGACCATCTACTCTCAACAACAGACACCATTCATGGACCACCTACTCACAACAACAGACACCATTCATGGACCATCTACTCACAACAACAGACACCATTCATGGACCATCTACTCACAACAACAGACACCATTCATGGACCATCTACTCACAACAACAGACACCCTTCATGGACCATGTACTCACAGCAACAGACACCATTCATGGACCACCTACTCACAACAACAGACACCATTCATGGACCATCTACTCACAACAACAGACACCATTCATGGACCATCTACTCTCAACAACAGACAACATTCATGGACCACCTACTCACAACAACAGACACCATTCATGGACCATCTACTCACAACAACAGACACCATTCATGGACCATCTACTCACAACAACAGACACCATTCATGGACCATCTACTCACAACAACAGACACCATTCATGGACCATCTACTCTCAACAACAGACACCATTCATTGACCATCTACTCACAGCAACAGACACCATTCATGCACCACCTACTCTCAACAACAGACACCATTCATGGACCATCTACTCACAACAACAGACACCATTCATGGACCATCTACTCACAACAACAGACACCATTCATGGACCATCTACTCACAACAACAGACACCATTCATGGACCATCTACTCTCAACAACAGACACCATTCATTGACCATCTACTCACAACAACAGACACCATTCATGGACCATCTACTCTCAACAACAGACACCATTCATTGACCATCTACTCTCAACAACAGACACCATTCATGGACCATCTACTCACAACAACAGACACCATTCATTGACCATCTACTCACAACAACAGACACCATTCATGGACCAACTACTCACAACAACAGACACCATTCATTGACCATCTACTCACAACAACAGACACCATTCAGGGACCATCTACTCACAACAACAGACACCATTCATGGACCATCTACTCACAACAACAGACACCATTCATTGACCAACTACTCACAACAACAGACACCATTCATGGACCATCTACTCACAACAACAGACACCATTCATGGACCATCTACTCACAACAACAGACACCATTCATGAACCATCTACTCACAACAACAGACACCATTCATGGACCATCTACTCACAACAACAGACACCATTCATGGACAATCTACTCTCAACAACAGACACCATTCATGGACCACCTACTCAAAGCATCAGACACCATTCACGGACCACCTACTCACAGCAACAGACACCATTCATGGACCATCTACTCTCAACAACAGACACCATTCATGGACCATCTACTCTCAACAACAGACACCATTCATGGACCACCTACTCACAACAACAGACACCATTCATGGACCATCTACTCACAACAACAGACACCATTCATGGACCATCTACTCACAACAACAGACACCATTCATGGACCATCTACTCACAACAACAGACACCCTTCATGGACCATGTACTCACAGCAACAGACACCATTCATGGACCACCTACTCACAACAACAGACACCATTCATGGACCATCTACTCACAACAACAGACACCATTCATGGACCATCTACTCTCAACAACAGACAACATTCATGGACCACCTACTCACAACAACAGACACCATTCATGGACCATCTACTCACAACAACAGACACCATTCATGGACCATCTACTCACAACAACAGACACCATTCATGGACCATCTACTCACAACAACAGACACCATTCATGGACCAACTACTCACAACAACAGACACCATTCATGGACCACCTACTCACAGCAACAGACACCATGCATGGACCATCTACTCTCAACAACAGACACCATTCATGGACCATCTACTCACAACAACAGACACCATTCATGGACCATCTACTCACAACAACAGACACCATTCATGGACCATCTACTCACAACAACAGACACCATTCATGGACCATCTACTCACAACAACAGACACCATTCATGGACCACCTACTCTCAACAACAGACACCATTCATGGACCATCTACTCTCAACAACAGACACCATTCATGGACCATCTACTCACAGCAACAGACACCATTCATGGACCATCTACTCACAACAACAGACACCATTCATGGACCACCTACTCACAGCAACAGACACCATTCATGGACCACCTACTCACAACAACAGACACCATTCATGGACCACCTACTCACAACAACAGACACCATTCATGGACCATCTACTCACAACAACAGACACCATTCATGGACCATCTACTCACAGCAACAGACACCATTCATGGACCATCTACTCACAACAACAGACACCATTCATGGACCAACTACTCACAACAACAGACACCATTCATGGACCATCTACTCACAACAACAGACACCATTCATGGACCACCTACTCACAACAACAGACACCATTCATGGACGATCTACTCACAACAACAGACACCATTCATGGACGATCTACTCACAACAACAGACACCATTAATGGACCACCTACTCACAACAACAGACACCATTCATGGACCACCTACTCACAACAACAGACACCATTCATGGACCATCTACTCACAGCAACAGACACCATTCATGGACCATCTACTCACAACAACAGACACCATTCATGGACCATCTACTCACAACAACAGACACCATTCATGGACCAACTACTCACAACAACAGACACCATTCATGGACCATCTACTCACAACAACAGACACCATTCATGGACCACCTACTCACAACAACAGACACCATTCATGGACCACCTACTCACAACAACAGACACCATTCATGGACCATCTACTCACAGCAACAGACACCATTCATGGACCATCTACTCACAACAACAGACACCATTCATGGACCACCTACTCACAGCAACAGACACCATTCATGGACCATCTACTCACAACAACAGACACAATTCATGGACCATCTACTCACAACAACAGACACCATTCATGGACCATCTACTCACAACAACAGACACAATTCATGGACCATCTACTCATAACAACAGACACCATTCATGGACCATCTACTCACAACAACAGACACCATTCATGGACCATCTACTCACAACAACAGACACCATTCATGGACCATCTACTCACAACAACAGACACCATTCATGGACCAACTACTCACAACAACAGACACCATTCATGGACCATCTACTCACAACAACAGACACCATTCATGGACCATCTACTCTCAACAACAGACAGCATTCATGGACCATCTACTCACAACAACAGACACCATTCATGGACCATCTACTCTCAACAACAGACACCATTCATGGACCAACTACTCACAACAACAGACACCATTCATGGACCATCTACTCACAGCAACAGACACAATTCATGGACCATCTACTCACAACAACAGACACCAATCATGGACCATCTACTCACAACAACAGACACCATTCATGGACCATCTACTCACAACAACAGACACCATTCATGGACCATCTACTCACAACAACAGACACCATTCATGGACCATCTACTCACAACAACAGACACCATTCATGGACCATCTACTCACAACAACAGACACCATTCATGGACCATCTACTCTCAACAACAGACACCATTCATGGACCACCTACTCACAACAACAGACACCATTCATGGACCATCTACTCACAACAACAGACACCATTCATGGACCATCTACTCACAGCAACAGACACCATTCATGGACCACCTACTCACAACAACAGACACCATTCATGGACCATCTACTCACAACAACAGACACCATTCATGGACCATCTACTCACAACAACAGACACCAATCATGGACCATCTACTCACAACAACAGACACCATTCATGGACCATCTACTCACAACAACAGACACCATTCAGGGACCATCTACTCACAGCAACAGACACCATTCATGGACCACCTACTCACAACAACAGACACCATTCATGGACCATCTACTCACAACAACAGACACCATTCATGGACCATCTACTCACAACAACAGACACCATTCATGGACCATCTACTCTCAACAACAGACACCATTCATGGACCATCTACTCACAACAACAGACACCATTCATGGACCACCTACTCACAACAACAGACACCATTCATGGACCATCTACTCACAACAGCAGACACCATTCATGGACCATCTACTCACAACAACATACACCATTCATGGACCATCTACTCTCAACAACAGACACCATTCATGGACCATCTACTCACAACAACAGACACCATTCATGGACCACCTACTCACAACAACAGACACCATTCATGGACCATCTACTCACAACAACAGACACCATTCATGGACCATCTACTCTCAACAACAGACACCATTCATGGACCATCTACTCTCAACAACAGACACCATTCATGGACCACCTACTCACAACAACAGACACCATTCATGGACCATCTACTCTCAACAACAGACACCATTCATGGACCATCTACTCACAACAACAGACACCATTCATGGACCATCTACTCACAACAACAGACACCATTCATGGACCATCTACTCACAACAACAGACACCATTCATGGACCACCTACTCACAGCAACAGACACCATTCATGGACCATCTACTCACAACAGACACCATTCATGGACCACCTACTCACAGCAACAGACACCATTCATGGACCATCTACTCACAACAACAGACACCATTCATGGACCACCTACTCACAGCAACAGACACCATTCATGGACCATATACTCACAACAACAGACACCATTCATGGACCATCTACTCACAACAACAGACACCATTCATGGACCATCTACTCACAACAACAGACACAATTCATGGACCATCTACTCACAACAACAGACACCATTCATGGACCATCTACTCACAACAACAGACACCATTCATGGACCATCTACTCATAACAACAGACACCATTCATGGACCATCTACTCACAACAACAGACACCATTCATGGACCATCTACTCACAACAACAGACACCATTCATGGACCAACTACTCACAACAACAGACACCATTCATGGACCATCTACTCACAACAACAGACACCATTCATGGACCATCTACTCTCAACAACAGACAGCATTCATGGACCATCTACTCACAACAACAGACACCATTCATGGACCATCTACTCTCAACAACAGACACCATTCATGGACCAACTACTCACAACAACAGACACCATTCATGGACCATCTACTCACAGCAACAGACACAATTCATGGACCATCTACTCACAACAACAGACACCAATCATGGACCATCTACTCACAACAACAGACACCATTCATGGACCATCTACTCACAACAACAGACACCATTCATGGACCATCTACTCACAACAACAGACACCATTCATGGACCATCTACTCACAACAACAGACACCATTCATGGACCATCTACTCACAACAACAGACACCATTCATGGACCATCTACTCTCAACAACAGACACCATTCATGGACCACCTACTCACAACAACAGACACCATTCATGGACCATCTACTCACAACAACAGACACCATTCATGGACCATCTACTCACAACAACAGACACCATTCATGGACCATCTACTCACAACAACAGACACCATTCATGGACCATCTACTCACAACAACAGACACCATTCATGGACCATCTACTCACAACAACAGACACCAATCATGGACCATCTACTCACAACAACAGACACCATTCATGGACCATCTACTCACAACAACAGACACCATTCATGGACCATCTACTCACAACAACAGACACCATTCATGGACCATCTACTCACAACAACAGACACCATTAATGGACCATCTACTCACAACAACAGACACCATTCATGGACCATCTACTCTCAACAACAGACACCATTCATGGACCACCTACTCACAACAACAGACACCATTCATGGACCATCTACTCACAACAACAGACACCATTCATGGACCATCTACTCACAGCAACAGACACCATTCATGGACCACCTACTCACAACAACAGACACCATTCATGGACCATCTACTCACAACAACAGACACCATTCAAGGACCATCTACTCACAACAACAGACACCATTCATGGACCATCTACTCACAACAACAGACACCATTCATGGACCATCTACTCTCAACAACAGACACCATTCATGGACCACCTACTCACAACAACAGACACCATTCATGGACCATCTACTCACAACAACAGACACCATTCATGGACCATCTACTCACAGCAACAGACACCATTCATGGACCACCTACTCACAACAACAGACACCATTCATGGACCATCTACTCACAACAACAGACACCATTCATGGACCATCTACTCACAACAACAGACACCATTCATGGACCACCTACTCACAACAACAGACACCATTCATGGACCACCTACTCACAACAACAGACACCATTCATGGACCATCTACTCACAGCAACAGACACCATTCATGGACCACCTACTCACAACAACAGACACCATTCATGGACCATCTACTCACAACAACAGACACCATTCATGGACCACCTACTCACAGCAACAGACACCATTCATGGACCATCTACTCACAACAACAGACACCATTCATGGACCACCTACTCACAGCAACAGACACCATTCATGGACCATCTACTCACAACAACAGACACCATTCATGGACCACCTACTCACAGCAACAGACACCATTCATGGACCATATACTCACAACAACAGACACCATTCATGGACCATCTACTCACAACAACAGACACCATTCATGGACCATCTACTCACAACAACAGACACAATTCATGGACCATCTACTCACAACAACAGACACCATTCATGGACCATCTACTCACAACAACAGACACCATTCATGGACCATCTACTCATAACAACAGACACCATTCATGGACCATCTACTCACAACAACAGACACCATTCATGGACCATCTACTCACAACAACAGACACCATTCATGGACCAACTACTCACAACAACAGACACCATTCATGGACCATCTACTCACAACAACAGACACCATTCATGGACCATCTACTCTCAACAACAGACAGCATTCATGGACCATCTACTCACAACAACAGACACCATTCATGGACCATCTACTCTCAACAACAGACACCATTCATGGACCAACTACTCACAACAACAGACACCATTCATGGACCATCTACTCACAGCAACAGACACAATTCATGGACCATCTACTCACAACAACAGACACCAATCATGGACCATCTACTCACAACAACAGACACCATTCATGGACCATCTACTCACAACAACAGACACCATTCATGGACCATCTACTCACAACAACAGACACCATTCATGGACCATCTACTCACAACAACAGACACCATTCATGGACCATCTACTCACAACAACAGACACCATTCATGGACCATCTACTCTCAACAACAGACACCATTCATGGACCACCTACTCACAACAACAGACACCATTCATGGACCATCTACTCACAACAACAGACACCATTCATGGACCATCTACTCACAGCAACAGACACCATTCATGGACCACCTACTCACAACAACAGACACCATTCATGGACCATCTACTCACAACAACAGACACCATTCATGGACCATCTACTCACAACAACAGACACCAATCATGGACCATCTACTCACAACAACAGACACCATTCATGGACCATCTACTCACAACAACAGACACCATTCATGGACCATCTACTCACAACAACAGACACCATTCATGGACCATCTACTCACAACAACAGACACCATTCATGGACCATCTACTCACAACAACAGACACCATTCATGGACCATCTACTCTCAACAACAGACACCATTCATGGACCACCTACTCACAACAACAGACACCATTCATGGACCATCTACTCACAACAACAGACACCATTCATGGACCATCTACTCACAGCAACAGACACCATTCATGGACCACCTACTCACAACAACAGACACCATTCATGGACCATCTACTCACAACAACAGACACCATTCAAGGACCATCTACTCACAACAACAGACACCATTCATGGACCATCTACTCACAACAACAGACACCATTCATGGACCATCTACTCTCAACAACAGACACCATTCATGGACCACCTACTCACAACAACAGACACCATTCATGGACCATCTACTCACAACAACAGACACCATTCATGGACCATCTACTCACAGCAACAGACACCATTCATGGACCACCTACTCACAACAACAGACACCATTCATGGACCATCTACTCACAACAACAGACACCATTCATGGACCATCTACTCACAACAACAGACACCATTCATGGACCACCTACTCACAACAACAGACACCATTCATGGACCACCTACTCACAACAACAGACACCATTCATGGACCATCTACTCACAGCAACAGACACCATTCATGGACCACCTACTCACAACAACAGACACCATTCATGGACCATCTACTCACAACAACAGACACCATTCATGGACCATCTACTCACAACAACAGACACCATTCATGGACCATCTACTCACAACAACAGACACCATTCATGGACCATCTACTCACAACAACAGACACCATTCATGGACCACCTACTCACAGCAACAGACACCATTCATGGACCATCTACTCACAACAACAGACACCATTCATGGACCACCTACTCACAGCAACAGACACCATTCATGGACCATCTACTCACAACAACAGACACCATTCATGGACCACCTACTCACAGCAACAGACACCATTCATGGACCATATACTCACAACAACAGACACCATTCATGGACCATCTACTCACAACAACAGACACAATTCATGGACCATCTACTCACAACAACAGACACCATTCATGGACCATCTACTCACAACAACAGACACCATTCATGGACCATCTACTCTCAACAACAGACACCATTCATGGACCAACTACTCAAAACAACAGACACCATTCATGGACCATCTACTCTCAACAACAGACACCATTCATGGACCAACTACTCACAACAACAGACACCATTCATGGACCATCTACTCACAGCAACAGACACAATTCATCGACCATCTACTCACAACAACAGACACCAATCATGGACCATCTACTCACAACAACAGACACCATTCATGGACCATCTACTCACAACAACAGACACCATTCATGGACCATCTACAAACAACAACAGACACCATTCATGGACCATCTACTCACAACAACAGACACCATTCATGGACCATCTACTCACAACAACAGACACCATTCATGGACCATCTACTCACAACAACAGACACCATTCATGGACCATCTACTCTCAACAACAGACACCATTCATGGACCATCTACTCACAACAACAGACACCATTCATGGACCACCTACTCACAACAACAGACACCATTCATGGACCATCTACTCACAACAACAGACACCATTCATGGACCATCTACTCACAACAACATACACCATTCATGGACCATCTACTCTCAACAACAGACACCATTCATGGACCATCTACTCACAACAACAGACACCATTCATGGACCATCTACTCTCAACAACAGACACCATTCATGGACCACCTACTCACAACAACAGACACCATTCATGGACCATCTACTCACAACAACAGACACCATTCATGGACCATCTACTCACAGCAACAGACACCATTCATGGACCACCTACTCACAACAACAGACACCATTCATGGACCATCTACTCACAACAACAGACACCATTCATGGACCATCTACTCACAACAACAGACACCAATCATGGACCATCTACTCACAACAACAGACACCATTCATGGACCATCTACTCACAACAACAGACACCATTCATGGACCATCTACTCACAACAACAGACACCATTCATGGACCATCTACTCACAACAACAGACACCATTCATGGACCATCTACTCACAACAACAGACACCATTCATGGACCATCTACTCTCAACAACAGACACCATTCATGGACCACCTACTCACAACAACAGACACCATTCATGGACCATCTACTCACAACAACAGACACCATTCATGGACCATCTACTCACAGCAACAGACACCATTCATGGACCACCTACTCACAACAACAGACACCATTCATGGACCATCTACTCACAACAACAGACACCATTCAAGGACCATCTACTCACAACAACAGACACCATTCATGGACCATCTACTCACAACAACAGACACCATTCATGGACCATCTACTCTCAACAACAGACACCATTCATGGACCACCTACTCACAACAACAGACACCATTCATGGACCATCTACTCACAACAACAGACACCATTCATGGACCATCTACTCACAGCAACAGACACCATTCATGGACCACCTACTCACAACAACAGACACCATTCATGGACCATCTACTCACAACAACAGACACCATTCATGGACCATCTACTCACAACAACAGACACCATTCATGGACCACCTACTCACAACAACAGACACCATTCATGGACCACCTACTCACAACAACAGACACCATTCATGGACCATCTACTCACAGCAACAGACACCATTCATGGACCACCTACTCACAACAACAGACACCATTCATGGACCATCTACTCACAACAACAGACACCATTCATGGACCATCTACTCACAACAACAGACACCATTCATGGACCATCTACTCACAACAACAGACACCATTCATGGACCATCTACTCACAACAACAGACACCATTCATGGACCACCTACTCACAGCAACAGACACCATTCATGGACCATCTACTCACAACAACAGACACCATTCATGGACCACCTACTCACAGCAACAGACACCATTCATGGACCATCTACTCACAACAACAGACACCATTCATGGACCACCTACTCACAGCAACAGACACCATTCATGGACCATATACTCACAACAACAGACACCATTCATGGACCATCTACTCACAACAACAGACACAATTCATGGACCATCTACTCACAACAACAGACACCATTCATGGACCATCTACTCACAACAACAGACACCATTCATGGACCATCTACTCTCAACAACAGACACCATTCATGGACCAACTACTCAAAACAACAGACACCATTCATGGACCATCTACTCTCAACAACAGACACCATTCATGGACCAACTACTCACAACAACAGACACCATTCATGGACCATCTACTCACAGCAACAGACACAATTCATCGACCATCTACTCACAACAACAGACACCAATCATGGACCATCTACTCACAACAACAGACACCATTCATGGACCATCTACTCACAACAACAGACACCATTCATGGACCATCTACAAACAACAACAGACACCATTCATGGACCATCTACTCACAACAACAGACACCATTCATGGACCATCTACTCACAACAACAGACACCATTCATGGACCATCTACTCACAACAACAGACACCATTCATGGACCATCTACTCTCAACAACAGACACCATTCATGGACCATCTACTCACAACAACAGACACCATTCATGGACCACCTACTCACAACAACAGACACCATTCATGGACCATCTACTCACAACAACAGACACCATTCATGGACCATCTACTCACAACAACATACACCATTCATGGACCATCTACTCTCAACAACAGACACCATTCATGGACCATCTACTCACAACAACAGACACCATTCATGGACCACCTACTCACAACAACAGACACCATTCATGGACCATCTACTCACAACAACAGACACCATTCATGGACCATCTACTCTCAACAACAGACACCATTCATGGACCATCTACTCTCAACAACAGACACCATTCATGGACCACCTACTCACAACAACAGACACCATTCATGGACCATCTACTCTCAACAACAGACACCATTCATGGACCATCTACTCACAACAACAGACACCATTCATGGACCATCTACTCACAACAACAGACACCATTCATGGACCATCTACTCACAACAACAGACACCATTCATGGACCACCTACTCACAGCAACAGACACCATTCATGGACCATCTACTCACAACAACAGACACCATTCATGGACCACCTACTCACAGCAACAGACACCATTCATGGACCATATACTCACAACAACAGACACCATTCATGGACCATCTACTCACAACAACAGACACCATTCATGGACCATCTACTCACAACAACAGACACAATTCATGGACCATCTACTCACAACAACAGACACCATTCATGGACCATCTACTCACAACAACAGACACCATTCATGGACCATCTACTCATAACAACAGACACCATTCATGGACCATCTACTCACAACAACAGACACCATTCATGGACCATCTACTCACAACAACAGACACCATTCATGGACCATCTACTCACAACAACAGACACCATTCATGGACCAACTACTCACAACAACAGACACCATTCATGGACCATCTACTCACAACAACAGACACCATTCATGGACCATCTACTCTCAACAACAGACACCATTCATGGACCATCTACTCACAACAACAGACACCATTCATGGACCATCTACTCTCAACAACAGACACCATTCATGGACCAACTACTCACAACAACAGACACCATTCATGGACCATCTACTCACAGCAACAGACACAATTCATGGACCATCTACTCACAACAACAGACACCAATCATGGACCATCTACTCACAACAACAGACACCATTCATGGACCATCTACTCACAACAACAGACACCATTCATGGACCAACTACTCACAACAACAGACACCATTCATGGACCATCTACTCACAGCAACAGACACAATTCATGGACCATCTACTCACAACAACAGACACCATTCATGGACCATCTACTCTCAAAAACAGACACCATTCATGGACCACCTACTCACAACAACAGACACCATTCATGGACCATCTACTCACAACAACAGACACCATTCATGGACCATCTACTCACAGCAACAGACACCATTCATGGACCACCTACTCACAACAACAGACACCATTCATGGACCATCTACTCACAACAACAGACACCATTCATGGACCATCTACTCACAACAACAGACACCAATCATGGACCATCTACTCACAACAACAGACACCATTCATGGACCATCTACTCTCAACAACAGACACCATTCATGGACCACCTACTCACAACAACAGACACCATTCATGGACCATCTACTCACAACAACAGACACCATTCATGGACCATCTACTCATGGCAACATACACCATTCATGGACCACCTACTCACAACAACAGACACCATTCATGGACCATCTACTCACAACAACAGACACCATTCATGGACCATCTACTCACAACAACAGACACCATTCATGGCCCATCTACTCACAACAACAGACACCATTCATGGACCATCTACTCTCAACAACAGACACCATTCATGGACCACCTACTCACAACAACAGACACCATTCTTGGACCATCTACTCACAACAACAGACACCATTCATGGACCATCTACTCACAGCAACAGACACCATTCATGGACCACCTACTCACAACAACAGACACCATTCATGGACCATCTACTCACAACAACAGACACCATTCATGGACCATCTACTCACAACAACAGACACCATTCATGGACCATCTACTCACAACAACAGACACCATTCATGGACCATCTACTCTCAACAACAGACACCATTCATGGACCACCTACTCACAACAACAGACACCATTCATGGACCATCTACTCACAACAACAGACACCATTCATGGACCATCTACTCACAGCAACAGACACCATTCATGGACCACCTACTCACAACAACAGACACCATTCATGGACCATCTACTCACAACAACAGACACCATTCATGGACCATCTACTCACAACAACAGACACCATTCATGGACCACCTACTCACAACAACAGACACCATTCATGGACCACCTACTCACAACAACAGACACCATTCATGGACCATCTACTCACAGCAACAGACACCATTCATGGACCACCTACTCACAACAACAGACACCATTCATGGACCATCTACTCTCAACAACAGACACCATTCATGGACCACCTACTCACAACAACAGACACCATTCATGGACCATCTACTCACAACAACAGACACCATTCATGGACCATCTACTCACAGCAACAGACACCATTCATGGACCACCTACTCACAACAACAGACACCATTCATGGACCATCTACTCACAACAACAGACACCATTCATGGACCATCTACTCACAACAACAGACACCATTCATGGACCATCTACTCACAACAACAGACACCATTCATGGACCATCTACTCTCAACAACAGACACCATTCATGGACCACCTACTCACAACAACAGACACCATTCATGGACCATCTACTCACAACAACAGACACCATTCATGGACATCTACTCACAGCAACAGACACCATTCATGGACCACCTACTCACAACAACAGACACCATTCATGGACCATCTACTCACAACAACAGACACCATTCATGGACCATCTACTCACAACAACAGACACCATTCATGGACCACCTGCTCACAACAACAGACACCATTCATGGACCACCTACTCACAACAACAGACACCATTCATGGACCATCTACTCACAGCAACAGACACCATTCATGGACCACCTACTCACAACAACAGACACCATTCATGGACCATCTACTCACAACAACAGACACCATTCATGGACCATCTACTCACAACAACAGACACCATTCATGGACCATCTACTCACAACAACAGACACCATTCATGGACCATCTACTCACAACAACAGACACCATTCGTGGACCATCTACTCACAACAACAGACACCATTCATGGACCATCTACTCACAACAACAGACACCATTCATGGACCATCTACTCACAACAACAGACACCATTCATGGACCATCTACTCTCAACAACAGACACCATTCATGGACCATCTACTCACAACAACAGACACCATTCATGGACCACCTACTCACAACAACAGACACCATTCATGGACCATCTACTCACAACAACAGACACCATTCATGTACCATCTACTCACAACAACATACACCCTTCATGGACCATCTACTCTCAACAACAGACACCATTCATGGACCATCTACTCACAACAACAGACACCATTCATGGACCACCTACTCACAACAACAGACACCATTCATGGACCATCTACTCACAACAACAGACACCATTCATGGACCATCTACTCTCAACAACAGGCACCATTCATGGACCATCTACTCTCAACAACAGACACCATTCATGGACCACCTACTCACAACAACAGACACCATTCATGGACCATCTACTCTCAACAACAGACACCATTCATGGACCATCTACTCACAACAACAGACACCATTCATGGACCATCTACTCACAACAACAGACACCATTCATGGACCATCTACTCACAACAACAGACACCATTCATGGACCATCTACTCTCAACAACAGACACCATTCATGGACCACCTACTCACAACAACAGACACCATTCATGGACCATCTACTCACAACAACAGACACCATTCATGGACCATCTACTCTCAACAACCGACACCATTCATGGACCATCTACTCACAACAACAGACACCATTCATGGACCATCTACTCACAACAACAGACACCATTCATGGACCATCTACTCACAACAACAGACACCATTCATGGACCACCTACTCACAACAACAGATACCATTCATGGACCAACTACTCACAACAACAGACACCATTCATGGACCATCTACTCACAACAACAGACACCATTCATGGACCATCTACTCTCAACAACAGACACCATTCATGGACCACCTACTCACAACAACAGACACCATTCATGGACCATCTACTCTCAACAACAGACACCATTCATGGACCACCTACTCACAACAACAGACACCATTCATGGACCATCTACTCACAACAACAGACACCATTCATGGACCATCTACTCACAACAACAGACACCATTCATGGACCATCTACTCTCAACAACAGACACCATTCATGGACCATCTACTCTCAACAACAGACACCATTCATGGACCACCTACTCACAACAACAGACACCATTCATGGACCATCTACTCTCAACAACAGACACCATTCATGGACCATCTACTCACAACAACAGACACCATTCATGGACCATCTACTCACAACAACAGACACCATTCATGGACCATCTACTCACAACAACAGACACCATTCATGGACCATCTACTCTCAACAACAGACACCATTCATGGACCACCTACTCACAACAACAGACACCATTCATGGACCATCTACTCACAACAACAGACACCATTCATGGACCATCTACTCTCAACAACAGACACCATTCATGGACCATCTACTCACAACAACAGACACCATTCATGGACCATCTACTCACAACAACAGACACCATTCATGGACCATCTACTCACAACAACAGACACCATTCATGGACCACCTACTCACAACAACAGATACCATTCATGGACCAACTACTCACAACAACAGACACCATTCATGGACCATCTACTCACAACAACAGACACCATTCATGGACCATCTACTCTCAACAACAGACACCATTCATGGACCACCTACTCACAACAACAGACACCATTCATGGACCATCTACTCTCAACAACAGACACCATTCATGGACCACCTACTCACAACAACAGACACCATTCATGGACCATCTACTCACAACAACAGACACCATTCATGGACCATCTACTCACAACAACAGACACCATTCATGGACCATCTACTCACAACAACAATCACCATTCATGGACCACCTACTCACAACAACAGACACCATTCATGGACCATCTACTCACAACAACAGACACCATTCATGGACCACCTACTCACAACAACAGACACCATTCATGGACCATCTACTCTCAACAACAGACACCATTCATGGACCACCTACTCACAACAACAGACACCATTCATGGACCATCTACTCACAACAACAGACACCATTCATGGACCATCTACTCACAACAACAGACACCATTCATGGACCATCTACTCACAACAACAGACACCATTCATGGACCACCTACTCACAACAACAGACACCATTCATGGACCACCTACTCACAACAACAGACACCATTCATGGACCACCTACTCACAACAACAGACACCATTCATGGACCACCTACTCACAACAACAGACACCATTCATGGACCATCTACTCACAACAACAGACACCATTCATGGACCACCTACTCACAACAACAGACACCATTCATGGACCACCTACTCACAACAACAGACACCATTCATGGACCATCTACTCTCAACAACAGACACCATTCATGGACCATCTACTCACAACAACAGACACCATTCGTGGACCATCTACTGACAACAACAGACACCATTCATGGACCATCTACTCACAACAACAGACACCATTCATGGACCATCTACTCACAACAACAGACACCATTCATGGACCATCTACTCACAACAACCGACACCATTCATGGACCATCTACTCACAACAACACACACCATTCATTGACCACCTACTCACAACAACAGACACCATTCATGGACCACCTACTCACAACAACAGACACCATTCATGGACCACCTACTCACAGCAACAGACACCATTAATGGACCACCTACTCACAACAACAGACACCATTCATGGACCACCTACTCACAACAACAGACACCATTCATGGACCACCTACTCACAGCAACAGACACCATTAATGGACCACCTACTCACAGCAACAGACACCATTCATGGACCATCTACTCACAGCAACAGACACCATTCATGGACCACCTACTCACAGCAACAGACACCATTCATGGACCATCTACTTAAAACATTTGTTTTGTTTTTTCATTATTTTTTGTTTTGTTTTTATTTCACCTATTTAACTAGGCAACTCAGTATAGAACAAATTCTTATTATACGATGACGGCCTACCCCGGCCAAACCCTCCTCTGACCCGGGTGACGCATGGCCAATTGTGTGCCGCCCTATGGGACCACCGATCATGGCCGGTGGTGATACAGCCCGGGAATGAACCAGGGTCTGTAGTGACGCCTCTAGCACTGAGATGCAGTGCCTTAGACCGCTGCTCCACTCTGGAGCAAAATGATGTGGTTGTTCCAGCCATGGTTGTTCTAGTGATTCTATGTCTATGGATTCAGGCTGTTTACACTTAGAAGAGATCTGATGGAGAAAGAGGAGTCTCACAAAGAAGCAGACACACAAAGAGAGACACACGTACGCTTGTATGCCTTGAACTCTCTTTCAAATAACCCTGAACACACACAAACACCGATAGGCAACAGCTGTATCTATTTAATTCTCCACATATGTTAATGAGCGAGTGAAGAGGCTTTTTACAACAGGAGCAGACGACCCTTCATGACCTTTTATTGGAACTAGACCGAGGCCTTGTGTTCCACTGTACAAACACTCCCACACATGTTTCCATTTACCATGCATTGTAGAGACTCAAACGTCAAGAGGTGTCAACATCAATGGCATAAATTCCACTCTGTCTACTTAGAGGCATTGAATGAAGATAGATCTGGTAGCTACTGTTGAACTATCTTCCGGGATGAAATGATTGACAAAGGATTCTGATAATGTTTAGGGATTTATAATATGTAGAGAATTTAGAAATAGACTGAGGTCATGCTCCACGCATAGCGTTTCCATCTGATTCATTAACAGAATGTGCACACACACACACACACACACCGATACACACCGATACACACCCACAGTACAGTAGAGAGGTTTCTTCTGTTCCCTGGTCTGTAATTACATCAGCAGTGATTTTCCATTGGTATTCATCCAAAGATTCATCCAAAGATTCATCCAAAGATTCATCCAAATGAGTACGGTTACATGCAGTCAAATTAATTGAATAGTTTATGATTAAAACGTCTAAAAGATTTACAAGAAGAATGATTTCCCTAATAATTCTGTTGACATGGAAACATCTGAAATCAGGCTACCTGATGGGACTTCACCTAAATGCAGAAAATTGGCAACGAATATAAACGTTCTACCATAGCAGCCATGTTATTACTGTGAGGCCTATTTGATTCTGAGTTCAGACACATATAGAGTTTAATGTACTTTTTATTTTGCTCACTTCACTCATGTAATCAGATGGAGGCTTCAACATGTTTATGTCCTAATAATCTTAATAATTCTAAAGATCAGAAGATTGGCTGTTTTTATCGGCGAGTGCTTACTTCCATTTTGACCTTACTCTGATTAGCAGAGTAAATTGTTTACTCGGCCTGATACCATAATCAGTTTAATATCAAATTATTAGTGCACATGTAAACATACTCAATGTGCTCCCAGCCAAATCCATGCTTTCATTCCCCTGCAAATGTATTTGATCTCTCTCTTCTCTCTCTTCCCTCCATGGTCCTGTGATGACATGATCACTCACAAACATGCACGTCAACATGCAATCAATCCCTCCCCCTTGCAAATACTGCCCCTATTGTGGAGTAGGCTTCTACGTAAATGGGCTTCAATGGGCTTCAGAAACAGAGATTGACAGACAGACAGACAGACAGACAGACAGACAGACAGACAGACAGACAGACAGACAGACAGACAGACACACACACACATTCCGTCCATGTTGTCATTAGTGTTAGTGCAATTTTATGAAGCTGTAGGGATGTGGATGGCACTAAGGCAATGAGCTGTGCTGGGGGGCTAATGTAGCATAGCCACGCTACGCACGACCCCATCATTCTGCACTGAGCATTACACACACACACACACATACACACACACACACACACACACACACACACACACACAGCAGCAGCAGTAGCAAGCCTCACTTTAACAGTCTAGTGGTGCTCTCTCCATGTCTAAACTCAGTAGCTTCGTTGGTTGCTTCTGATGAGAGGACAAGTACTCTGGGAGTCAATAAAGCACACACACACACAGCGATATCAATAAAAACACTTACTTCAATGTGCACACCGCTTTCAACACACATATAGAGCATTCAACACTCTGCCTTAATATCACACCCTAACACACCCACAAGCCCTAGCTGTGACATGACTACTCTCTCCTGGTTCTTGCAGGCATCACTGATCTCTGAGGCTTATGGGAAATTACCTAATGAGAGCCCAGACTGGCCAAACGAAGAAGAGTTGAACAGACTATCTGGACTGTCCCAAACATACGCACACTAACACATCATCACTAACAGTTTGTACACTGAAAACATATACACACAAACACGCACACACACACACACACACACACACACACACACACACACACACACACACACACACACACACACACACACACACACACACACACACACACACACACACACACACACACACACACACTGTGGGAGAGAGACAGTTGGTCCTGGCAGTGCCCGTCATGTTTAGTAATCCGTGTTAGCCAGACACATTATTATCCTGCTTTAAGATTATTCAGCATCCTCTTCTCCCTTTCTTTGTTCACTTTCTCTCGCTGCTCCCTCATTGTTTCTCTCTCTCTCTTCCTCTATCTCTCTTCCTCTCTCTCTCTCTCTCTTCCTCTCTCCCTCTTCCTCTCTCTCTCTTCCTCTCTCTCTCTTCCTCAATCTCTCTTCCTCTCTCTCTTCCTCTCTCCCTCTTCCTCTCTCTCTTCCTCTCTCTCTCTTCCTCTCTCCCTCTTTCTCTCTCCCTCTTCCTCTCTCCCTCTTCCTCTCTCTCTCCCTCTCTCCCTCTTCCTCTCTCATTATTCCTCCCTCTTCCTCTCTCCCTCTTCCTCTCTCCTTCTTCCTCTCCATTTCTTCCTCTCTCCCTCTTCCTCTCTCTCTCTCTTCCTCTCTAACTCTTCCTCTCTCCCTCTTCATCTCTCTCTCTTCCTCTCTCCCTCTCCTCTCTCTCTTCCTCCCTCTCTCTTCCTCTCTCGTTATTCCTCCCTCTCTCCCTCTTGCTCTCTCTCTCTTCCTCTCTCGTTATTCCTCCATCTCTCCCTCTTCCTCTCTCTCTCTTCCTCTCGCCTTCTTCCTCTTTCTCTCTTCCTCTCTGTCTCTTCTTCTCTCTCTCTTCCTCTCTCTCTCTTCCTCTCTCCTTCTTCCTCTCTCTCTCTTCCTCTCTCCCTCTTCCTCTCTCCTTCTTCCTCTCTCTCTCTTCCTCTCTCCCTCTTCCTCTCTCTCTCTTCCTCTCTCCTTCTTCCTCTCTCTCTCTTCCTCTCTCGTTATTCAACCCTCTTTCCCTCTTCCTCTCGCCTTCTTCCTCTCTCTCTCTCTTCCTCTCTCCCTCTTCCTCTCTCCCTCTTCCTCTCTCCCTCTTCCTCTCTCTCTCTTCCTCTCTCTCTTCCTCCCTCCCTCTTCCTCCCTCTCTCTTCCTCATTCTCTCTTCCTCTCTCATTATTCCTCCCTCTCTCCCTCTTCCTCTCTCTCTCTTCCTCTCTCCTTCTTCCTCTCTCTCTCTTCCTCTCGCATAATTCTTCCTCTCTGTCTCTTCCTCTCTCCCTCTTCCTCTCTCCTTCTTCCTCTCTCTCTCTTCCTCTCTCTCTCTTCCTCTCTCCTTCTTCCTCTCTCCTTATTCCTCTCTCCCTCTTCCTCGCTATTTCTTCCTCTTTCTCTTCCTCTTTCCCTCTTCCTCTATCCTTCTTCTTCTATCCTTCTTCCTCTCTCTCTCTTCATCTCTCTCTCTTCCTCTCGTTTCCTCTCCCCCTCTCTCTCTTCCTCTCTCTCTATTCCTCCCTCACTCTTCATCTCTCTCTCTTCCTCTCTCTCTCTTCCTCTCTCTCTCCCTCTCTCCCTCTTCCTCTCTCATTATTCCTCCCTCTCTCCCTCTTCCTCTCTCCCTCTTCCTCTCTCCTTCTTCCTCTCTATTTCTTCCTCTCTCCCTCTTCCTCTCTCTCTCTCTTCCTCTCTCCCTCTTCCTCTCTCCCTCTTCATCTCTCTCTCTTCCTCTCTCCCTCTCCCTCTCTCTCTTCCTCCCTCTCTCTTCCTCTCTCGTTATTCCTCCCTCTCTCCCTCTTGCTCTCTCTCTCTTCCTCTCTCGTTATTCCTCCCTCTCTCCCTCTTCCTCTCTCTCTCTTCCTCTCGCCTTGTTCCTCTCTCTCTCTTCCTCTCTGTCTCTTCCTCTCTCTCTCTTCCTCTCTCTCTCTTCCTCTCTCTCTCTTCCTCTCTCCCTCTTCCTCTCTCTCTTCCTTCCTCCCTCTTCCTCTCTCTCTCTTCCTCTATCCCTCTTCCTCTCTCCTTCTTCCTCTCTCTCTCTTCCTCTCTCGTTATTCCTCCCTCTCTCCCTCTTCCTCTCTCTCTCTTCCTCTCGCCTTCTTCCTCTCTCTCTTCCTCTCGCCTTCTTCCTCTCTCTCTCTTCCTCTCTCCCTCTTCCTCTCTCCCTCTTCCTCTCTCCCTCTTCCTCTCTCTCTCTTCCTCTCTCTCTCTTCCTCCCTCTCTCTTCCTCTCTCCCTCTTCCTCCCTCTCTCTTCCTCTCTCTCTCTTCCTCTCTCGTTATTCTTCCCTCTCTCCCTCTTCCTCTCTCTCTCTCTTCCTCTCTCCTTCTTCCTCTCTCTCTCTTCCTCTCGCATAATTCTTCCTCTCTGTCTCTTCCCCTCTCCCTCTTCCTCTCTCCTTCTTCCTCTCTCTCTCTTCCTCTCTCCCTCTTCCTCTCTCCTTCTTCCTCTCGCCTTCTTCCTCTCTCTCTCTTCCTCTCGCCTTCTTCCTCTCTCTCTCTTCCTCTCTCCCTCTTCCTCTCTCCCTCTTCCTCTCTCCCTCTTCCTCTCTCTCCCTCCCTCTCTCTTCCTCTCTCCCTCTTCCTCCCTCTCTCTTCCTCTCTTTCTCTTCCTCTCTCTCTCTTCCTCTCGCTTCCTCTCCCCCTCTCTCGCTTCCTCTCTCTCTTTTTCCTCCCTCACTCTTCATCTCTCTCTCTCTTCCTCTCTCCCTCTTCCTCTCTCTCTCTTCCTCCCTCTCTCTTCCTCTCTCCCTCTTCCTCCCTCTCTCTTCCTCTCTCCCTCTTCCTCTCTCTCTCTTCCTGTCTCTCTCTTCCTCTCTCTCTCCTCTTCTCTCTTTCTTTATCTGTCACGGCATTCTGTCATGATCTTTGTATTCTGACTTGTTGTCCATTGCTGCTACTTTGAGGTTTGTTAAATATTTTTCTTCTTTCTTTTTCTCCTTTCTGTGTCCCTCTCCCTATCTTTTTGTCCGTGTGTCCATTATGTATGTCCTTCTGTGATTTTCACCTTTGTTTGCAACTGCACTGCCCATCCATTCCTCACCTTCATGTGTGTGAATGTGTATATGTGGTTTGCACCCCATTGCTCCCATTACTTGTTGAATGTGTGTGTTTCTGGGTCTGTGTTTGTCTTTATCCTCCCCTTCCTCTCCCCTGTGTGTCTGTCCTCCCCATCCTCTCCTCCTGTGTGTCTGTCCTCCCCATCCTCTCCTCCTGTGTGTCTGTCCTCCCCATCCTCTCCCCTATGTGTCTGTCCTCCCCATCCTCTACCCCTGTGTCTCTGTCCTCCCCATCCTCTCCCCTGTGTCTCTGTCCTCCCCATCCTCTCCCCCTGTGTCTCTGTCCTCCCCATCCTCTCCCCTGTGTGTCTGTCCTCCCCATCCTCTCCCCCTGTGTGTCTGTCCTCCCCATCCTCTCCTCCTGTGTGTCTGTCCTCCCCATCCTCTCCCCCTGTGTGTCCTCCTCCTCCATCCTGTCTGTGTCGTCCTCCTCCATCCTGTCTGTGTCCTCCTCCTCCTCCTCCATCCTTTCTGTGTCCTCCTCCTACATCCTGTCTGTGTCCTCCTCCATCCTGTGTCCTCCTCCTACATCCTGTCTGTGTCATCCTCCTCCATCCTGTCTGTGTCCTCCTCCATCCTGCCTGTGTCGTCCTCCTCCATCCTGCCTGTGTCGTCCTCCTCCATCCTGTCTCTGTCCTTTTCCTCCATCCTGTCTGTGTCCTCCTCCATCCTGTCTGTGTTGTCCTCCTGCTCCATCCTGTGACGTCCTCCTCCATCCTGTCTGTGTCGTCCTCCTCCATCCTGTCTGTGTCCTCCTCCTCCATCCTGTCTGTGTCCTCCTCCTCCATCATGTCTGTGTCCTCTTCCATCCTGTCTGTGTCCTCCTCCATCCTGTCTGTGTCCTCCTCCATCATGTCTGTGTCCTCCTCCTCCATCATGTCTGTGTCCTCCTCCTCCATCCTGTCTGTGTCCTCCTCCATCCTGTCTGTGTCCTCCTCCATCCTGTGTCTGTCCTTCTCCTCCATCATGTCTGTGTCGTCGTCCTCCTCCATCCTGTGTCGTTATCCTCCATCCTGTCTGTGACGTCCTCCTCCATCCTGTCTGTGTCCTCCTCCTCCATCCTTTCTGTGTCCTCCTCCATCCTTTCTGTGTCCTCCTCCATCCTGTCTGTGTCCTCCTCCTCCATCCTGTCTGTGTCCTCCTCCTCCATCATGTCTGTGTCCTCCTCCTCCATCCTGTCTGTGTCCTCCTCCTCCATCCTGTCTGTGTCCTCCTCCTCCATCCTGTCTGTGTCCTCCTCCATCCTGTCTGTGTGCTCCTCCATCCTGTCTGTGTCCTCCTCCTCCATCCTGTCTGTCTCCTCCTCCTCCATCCTGTCTGTGTCCTCCTCCTCCATCCTTTCTGTGTCCTAAAGTCCACCAGTTGAGGCGTCGCGTAGCAGACTGCTCCTGAAATGCTCCAAGTGTGGTGTGATCTCAAGTACAGCTCTCTCCAGCTCTACTGCCAGCAATGCCATGTTAGTCAAAACGACTCTCACACACCAAAACTTACCCTCACACATCAAAAGATTCCCTTACACATTGAAAGATACCCTCACACACCAAAACTTACCCTCACACATCGAAAGATACCCTCACACATCGAAAGATACCCTCGCACATCGAAATATACCCTCACACATCGAAAGATACCCTCACACACTGAAACTTACCCTCCCACATCAAAAGATACCCTCACACATCCAAAGATACCCTCACACACCGAAACATACCCTCACACACGGAAACATAACCTCACACACACGCACATATACACTCTCTCTTTTTTCCGTCTCTTACTCTCTCCTTCTCCCTCTATCTCCATCTCTCTCAGTATCTCTATCGCTATCTCTATCAGTATCTCTCTCTCCATATTTTCTCTATCCCTCTCCCTCTCCCTCCCTCTCTCCCTCTCCCTCTCCCTCTCCCTCTCCCTCCCTCTCTCCCTCTCTCCCTCTCCCTCTCCCTCCCTCTCTCCCTCTCTCCCTCTCTCCCTCTCTCCCTCTCACACTCACACACAATCTCAGTTACAGCTGTCAGTTACTTGTCTCTCACTTGGTCGTGTTCTGCATCTATCACACAGTCTGGAGGTCACTGTGGCTTTCAGTATGCCTGATGTGTGTGTCACTGTGGGTGCACCTGCATACGTGTTTGTCACTGTGAGTGTGCCTGCAAATGTTTGTGTGTAAGCGTGTGCATGTGTCATGAGGGTGTCGCCGTCCCAGATTCTAAAGGTTGAAGTACTCTCCTTCCTCCCCTCTACCCCTTCTCTTCCTCCTCCCCTCTCCCCCTTCTCTACCTCCTCCCCTCTACCCCTTCTCTCCCTTCTCTCCTCTCCCCTCTCCCTTCATCTCCTTACCTCCTCCCCTCTCCCCCTCCTCTCTCTCTCCACTCCCTCCTCTCCTCTCCCCCTCCTCTAACTATCCTCTCCCACCTCCCATCTCCCTCTCCCTCCTCCCCTCCTCCCCTCTTTCCCTCCTCTACCCCTCCTCTCCCCCTCCTCTAACTATCCTCTCCTTCCTCCCATCTCCCTCTCCTTCCCCTCTCTACCCCTCCTCTCTCCTCTTGTCGTTCTTCTCTCTCAGGGCGTCCCTGTGGAGTTCCTGTGTAGTTCTCCCTCTGCTGGCTCTGACCTGGATGTCTGCTGTGTTGGCCATCACTGACCGCCGCTCCACACTGTTCCAGGTACACTTTTCTGTTTTCACACGTACGCACATCTGCATGCACACATCTGCACACACACACACACACACACACACACACACACACACACACACACACACACACACACACACACACAAACACGTATCCAAGCTTGTATAACAATGTACTGTATACACTCTTTCAAACTCACTAACCTTTGCATGCACTCATACACACACTGATACACACACTCATAAACCAACTAGCTCTCGCAGTCTCATGTCAGAATTGGACTTTCATCCATGTTTCTTAAATGTCATATTTCAAAGTTGTTCCAAAACTCACATTTCAAAATGTTCAAAAGGTTAAGTTTAGGCATTAAGTTGTAATTTCTAAGGTTAGGGTTTAGGTTTGGGAAAGGCTTTAAACAGAAATCTGAAAAACACCTTTCTATTCCTGGATTAGACCATGCAACCATTTGCACCAGAGGCAGATGCTTAGGCAGACACTACTGTCTATTCATCATCCTCATCCACAGCACCCAAGCAAAACCCAAACCTACTTGTAGCTAACAGCGCTCACTGTTGCCACCAGTTGCCCGATCTCCATGTCATCTCCTGACATCCTCACTTGAATACTGACTGGAATACTGACTGGAATACTGACTGGAATACTGACTGATCTCCATATCATCTCCTGACATCCTCACTGGAATACTGACTGGAATACTGACTGATCTCCATGTCATCTCCTGACATCCTCACTGGAATAATGACTGGAATACTGACTGGAATACTGACTGGAATACTGACTGGAATACTGACTGATCTCCATGTCATCTCCTGACATCCTCACAGGAAAACTGACTGGAATACTGACTGGAATACTGACTGGAATACTGACTGGAATACTGACTGATCTCCATGTCATCTCCTGACATCCTCACTGGAATACTGACTGGAATACTGACTGGAATACTGACTGATCTCCATGTCATCTCCTGACATCCTCACTGGAATACTGACTGGAATACTGACTGATCTCCATGTCATCTCCTGACATCCTCACTGGAATACTGACTGGAATACTGACTGATCTCCATGTCATCTCCTGACATCCTCACTGGAACATTGACTGGAACAATGACTGGAATACTGACTGGAATACTGACTGGAATACTGACTGATCTCCATGTCATCTCCTGACATCCTCACTGAAATACTGACTGGAATACTGACTGATTTCCATGTCATCTCCTGACATCCTCACTCGAATACTGACTTATAGCACGGGTCCTGGCTGCATTCAAACTCTCATACACACACTGATACACACACTGATACACACTGATACACACACTGATACACACACTGATACACACACTGAAACACACTGATACACACACTGATACACACACTGATACACGCACTGATACACACACTGATACACACACTGATACACGCACTGATACACACACTGATACACACACTGATACACACACTGATACACACACGGATACACACACTGATACACACACTGATAAACACACTGATACACACACTGATACACACACTGATACACACACTGAAACACACTCATACTCTCTGTCATTGTCACTGTCTCTCTCTCTCTCCCCCTATCTCCCCCTCTCTCTCTCTCTCTCTCTACCTCTCTCGCTCTATCTCTCTGACTCTCTCTTTCTATGGTAACTGACAGACGTTCTAATCTCTTTCAGGTTCTGTTTGCTGTCTTTGACTCTGTCCAGGGTTTCGTCATCATTACTGTCCACTGTGCCATGCGCCGCGAGGTTAGTGTGTGTCTGTGTGTGTCTGTGTGTGTCTGAGTGTGTCTGTGTGTTTCTGTGTGTTTACTGTATGCAGGTATATGAAGAAATTCCATTTAATTCCTGAATTGAAACCCAAACCCTGCGTACAGTACCAGCTAGCTAGATCGACAGAGGTTCAGCCCACACAGTACAAGCCTGCTAGATCAACAGAGGTTCAGCCCAGACAGTACCAGCTAGCTAGATAGACAGAGGTTCAGCCCAGACAGTACCAGCTAGCTAGATAGAAAGAGGTTCAGCCCAGACAGTACCAGCTAGCTAGATAGACAGAAGTTCAGCCCAGACAGTACCAGCTAGCTAGATAGACAGAAGTTCAGCCCAGACAGTACCATCTAGCTAGATAGACAGAAGTTCAGAACAGACAGTACCAGCTAGCTAGATAGACAGAGGTTCAGCCCAGACAGTACCAGCTAGCTAGATAGACAGAGATTCAGCCCAGACAGTACCAGCTAGCTAGATAGACAGAGGTTCAGCCCAGACAGTACCAGCTAGCTAGATAGACAGAGGTTCAGCCCAGACAGTACCAGCTAGCTAGATAGACAGAGGTTCAGCCCAGACAGTACCAGCTACCTAGATAGACAGAGATTCAGCCCAGACAGTACCAGCTAGCTAGATAGACAGAGGTTCAGCCCAGACAGTACCAGCTAGATAGATAGACAGAGGTTCAGCCCAGACAGTACAAGCTAGCTAGATAGACAGAAGTTCAGCCTATACAGTACCAGCTAGCTAGATAGACCGAGGTTCAGCCCAGACAGTACCAGCTAGCTAGATAGACAGAGGTTCAGCCCAGACAGTACCAGCTAGCTAGGTAGACAGAGGTTCAGCCCAGACAGTACAAGCTAGCTAGATAGACAGAGGTTCAGCCCAGACAGTACCAGTTAGCTAGATAGACAGAGGTTCAGCCCAGACAGTACCAGCTAGCTAGATAGACAGAGGTTCAGCTCAGACAGTACCAGCTAGCTAGATAGACAGAAGTTCAGCCCAGACAGTACCAGCTAGCTAGATAGACAGAGGTTCAGCCCAGACAGTACCAGCTAGCTAGATAGACAGAAGTTCAGCCCAGACAGTACCAGCTAGCTAGATAGACAGAGGTTCAGCCCAGACAGTACCAGCTAGCTAGATAGACAAAAGTTCAGCCCAGACAGTACCAGCTAGCTAGATAGACAGAGGTTCAGCCCAGACAGTACCAGCTAGCTAGATAGACAGAAGTTCAGCCCAGACAGTACCAGCTAGCTAGATAGACAGAGGTTCAGCCCAGACAGTACCAGCTAGCTAGATAGACAGAAGTTCAGCCCAGACAGTACCAGCTAGCTAGATAGACAGAGGTTCAGCTCAGACATGGAAGGATTACTCTGCTTCAGCCTATATTAATATAATAGAATATTGTCCAGATGATCCAGGGCTCCTATAAAGAGATTAGTAAGACACTGTATGAATTAAGACGATAAGTCCCCAGTCGAATGCCCTCACTGTCCATTCTCAACAGACACACACAGAGTCTCGAAATACCCATTTACTAGGCACACACACACACACACACTCATGCACACACACACACACACACACACACACACACACACACACACACACACACACACACACACACACACACACACACACACACACACACACACACACACACACACACACACACACACATGCAGCATCATCCCGGACAACCTAGACTCACTCCAATTCGCATACCGCCCCAACAGATCCACAATCTCAATCTCAGATGACACAATCTCAATCGCACTCCATACTGTCCTTTCCCACCTGGACAAAAGGGACACCTACGTGAGAATGCTGTTCATTGACTACAGCTCAGCGTTCAACACCATAGTGCCCTAAAAGCACATCACTAAGCTAAGGACCCTGGGACTAAACACCTCCCTCTACAACTGGATCCTTGACTTCCTGACAAGCCACCCCCAGGTGGTAAGGGTAGGTAACAACACATCTGCCTCTCTGATCCACAACACCGGTTCCCCTCATGGGTGTGTGCTTAGTCTCGTCCTGTACTCCCTGTTCACCTACGACTGTGTGGCCAAACACCATCATTAAGTTTGCTGATAACACAGCAGTTGTAGGCCTGATCACCGACAACGATGACACACCCTATAGGGAGGAGGTCAAAGACATGTCAGTGTGGTGCCAGGCCAATAGCCTCTCTCTCAATGTGAGCAGGACAAAGGAGATGATCGTGGACTACAGGAAAAGGAGGGCCGAACAGGCCCCCATTAACATCAACGGGGCTGAAGTGGAGCACGTTAGAGAGTTTCAAAGTTCCTTGGTGTCCACATCAAAAAACTTTCATGGTCCAAACACACCTAGACAGTCATGAAGAGGGCACGACAGCACATTTCCCCCCTCAACATTTGACATGGGACCCCGGCTACACCATTGAGAGCATCGTGACTGGTTGCATCGCCTGGTATGGAAACTGCTCGGAATCTGACCGTAAGGCGCTACAGAGGGTAGTGTGAACGGCCCAGTACGTCACTGGGGCCAAGCTTCCTGCCATCCAGGAACTATATACCAGGCGGTGTCAGAGGAAGGCCCAAAAAATTATCAAAGACTCCAGTCACCCAAGTCATAGACTGTTCTCTCTGCAATCGCACGGCAAGCGGTACAGGAGTGTCAAGTCTAGGTCTAAAAAACTCCTTAACAGCTTCTACCGCCCAGACTATTTACATTGACCCCTCCCCCCCGTTGTTTTTACACTGCTGCTACTCACTGTTTATTATCTAAGCTCTATGCATAGTCACTTTACCCCTACCTACATGTACATATTACCTGGACTAACCTGTACCCCTGCCCCCTATTGTGCACAAACATCAGGCAAATATTTGATCCATTCCGTGGCTACACAACATCTCTCTGTGTCACGCCCTGGCCATAGAGAGGCTTTTTATTCTCTATTTTGGTTAGGCCAGGGTGTGACTAGGGTGGGCATTCTATGTCCTTTTTTCTATGTTTTGTATTTCTATGTCTTGGCCTGGTATGGTTCTCAATCAGGGACAGCTGTCTATCGTTGTCTCTGATTGAGAACCATACTTAGGTACCTTTTTCCCCCACCTGTTTTGTGGGAAGTTAACTTTGTCTTTGTTCAGGGCACATGGCCCAAAGCTTCACGGTTTTGTTCTCTGTCTCTCCCCCCGATATGATATGCATCACTTCATTGTTTATTGAGTAAACATATCGTTGAACATTAATGGACAAAAACTTTAAGTCATACAGTATATGTTAAATCAATATCACAAAAGCGTAGGATTGGAGTTGCCCAAATCCAGGAATTATTTTAGTAAATATTAAAATCTCTGTCAGGGACTGAACCTAATCCCTAATAGCTGCAGCACAACGGGCAAGCGGATGATGTTGTCTCTGGGATGGAGAGAGACGTGGAGAGGAGAAGAGGGAGAGGAAAGGGGGAGAGAGACTGTGTAAAAAAGTTGCAGAGAGGAATAGAGGCACAGAGGCAGAGGGAAGACGGGGATGGGGTTGAAAGAACATAGAGTTTGTGAATCTATAGAGAGGGTGTGTTGCAGAGTGACACGATGTGTGTATCAGAACGAGGGAGGGAGGGAGGGAGTTAAGGTCTGTGGAGTTCTGTGGAAAATGTAATTTACCCGAAAGGGAGTTAGAGAACATGGATGTATAGAAAATGTGATTAGCAGGAAAAGGGGAGGGAGAGAAATGGATCGAGAAATTAGGAAAGGAACATGTATGTATGAAAATAATGATTGTCGCAGAGAGGAAAGGAGCGAGACAAAAAGATGGAGGTAGGGAGGGAAAAATAAATGTCAAGAAAAGGAGAAAGGGTTAATGAATAACACAAAGGGAGAACATTTAGAACATGTGGAGGAAGGAAAGTGTGAAGATCGGGAGAAAGACAAATGTAGAGGGAGAGAGAGAATGTGAGAGAGGGAGGGTGAGGGAGCGAGTATAGATCCATAGGAAACCCATTTGACTTTGAAATGAGAAGTATGCAGCCATCAGAGTACCAACTCACCCAGCAGGGGATGAGGAAAGCAGAGTTAACATAGAGAGGATGGAGAGAGAGAAAGAAATACAGAGAGAGAGATGCAGAGAGCGAGGGGAGGAGATAGATGGAGAGAGAGATGAGAGAGAAGGATATAGAAAGATGCAGAGAGCGAGGGAAGGAGATAGATGGAGAGAGAGAGCGAGAGAGAGAGAGCGAGAGGGATAGAGAGAGAGAGAGAGAGAGAGAGAGAGAGGGAGAGATGGAATGAGCGGCGATACTCCAGTGAATGCACTATTCATCTGACACGGGCTCTGATCCAACATGCAGTCTCTCTCTCTCTCTCTCTCTCGCTCTCTCTCTCTCTCTCTCTATCTCTCTCTCTCTCTCTCTCTCTATCCCTCTCGCTCTCTCTCTCTCTCTCTCTCTCTCTCACACACACACACACACACCGAACACCCGCTGTGAGTGAAGATGGCTTTTCTTTGGCGCTGCGGCTCACTTCAGTGTTCTGTTCTCAGATTCCACTCATAGGGTGGTAATTTGTTGTCCTACTCAGCAGCCACTCAGATGAAAGTCAGTCATTTGTATGCTCAGGTGAAAATATGGTTGTCTTGATATCCTGGAGGGATGAAAGGACACAGATTACATATTAGCAGGGTTTATTGAGTCAGACAAAACAACCACACAAAATCAAACTGAATTAAGGTGCATTTAAAATAGTAACACACTTTATAGTAAAATAATATAAATGAAGGAGATACAAATATACGCAAAATAACTGAATGCGTATATGGTAAAATACAGGTTTGGTCAGTGTAGTCTCAGTGTGTCAGTGTAGTCTCAGTGTGTCAGTGTAGTCTCCATGTGTCAGTGTAGTCTCAGTTTGTCAGTGTAGTCTCCATGTGTCAGTGTAGTCTCAGTGTGTCAGTGTAGTCTCAGTGTGTCAGTGTAGTCTCAGGGTGTCAGTGTAGTCTCAGTGTGTCAGTGTAGGCTCCATGTGTCAGTGTAGTCTCAGCGTGTCAGTGTAGTCTCCATGTTTCAGTGTAGTCTCCATGTGTCAGTGTAGTCTCAGTGTGTCAGTGTAGTCTCAGTGTGTCAGTGTAGTCTCAGTGTGTCAGTGTAGTCTCTGTGTGTCAATGTAGTCCCTGTGTGTCAGTGTAGTCTCCGTGTGTCAGTGTGGTATCCGTGTGTCAGTGTAGTTTCCGTTTGTAAGTGTAGTCTCAGTGTGTCAGTGTAGTCTCAGCGTGTCAGTGTAGTCTCAGTGTGCCAGTGTAGTCTCAGTGTGTCAGTGTAGTCTCAGTGTGTCAGTGTAGTCTCAGTGTGTCAGTGTAGTGTCAGTGTAGTCTCAGTGTGTCAGTGTAGTCTCCACGTGTCAGTGTAGTCTCAGTGTGTCAGTGTAGTGTCAGTGTAGTCTCAGTGTGTCAATGTAGTCTCAGTGTGTCAGTGTAGTCTCAGTGTGTCAGTGTAGTCTCAGTGTGTCAGTGTAGTCTCAGTGTGTCAGTGTAGTGTCAGTGTAGTCTCAGTGTGTCAGTGTAGTCTCCACGTGTCAGTGTAGTCTCAGTGTGTTAGTGTAGTCTCCTTGTCAGTGTAGTCTCAGTTTGTCAGTGTAGTCTCCGCGTGTCAGTGCAGTCTCAGTGTGTCAGTTGTCTCCGCGTGTCAGTGTAGTCTCAGTGTGTCAGTGTAGTCTCCGTGTCAGTGTAGTCTCCATGTGTGAGTGTAGTCTCAGTGTGTGAGTGTAGTCTCAGTGTGTCAGTGTAGTCTCAGTGTGTCAGTGTAGTCTCCATGTGTCAGTGTAGTCTCAGTGTGTCAGTGTAGTCTCAGTGTGTCAGTGTAGTCTCAGTGTGTCAGTGTAGTCTCAGTGTGTCAGTGTAGTCTCAGTGTAGTCTCAGTGTGTGAGTGTAGTCTCAGTGTGTGAGTGTAGTCTCAGTGTGTGAGTGTAGTCTCAGTGTGTCAGTGTAGTCTCAGTGTGTCAGTGTAGTCTCAGTGTGTCAGTGTAGTCTCCATGTGTCAGTGTAGTCTCAGTGTGTCAGTGTAGTCTCCATGTGTCAGTGTAGTCTCAGTGTGTCACTGTAGTCTCAGTGTGTCAGTGTAGTCTCAGTGTGTCAGTGTAGTCTCAGTGTGTCAGTGTAGTCTCAGTGTGTCAGTGTAGTCTCAGTGTGATATGTGTATGTGTATGCATGCTTGCACGTCTCCTATCCATGTTATTAAGCTCGTTACACACGACAATATTTTTGGTAACACACTAAACACATTTCTTTGTACGACATCCCAATGTTCGTAGGAAGTTTTGGGACTCATTGTGTATAGTGTTAATATTAATTATCTCTGTCTCAACATGATGTGGGAGGCAATGTGGGTGTAAATGGAATACTGTACGCACTAATCAAATCAAATCAAATGTATTCATAAAGCCCTTTTTACATCAGTAGATGTCACAAAGTGCTATACAGAAACCCAGCCTTATACTACAAACAGCAGCAATGCAGATGTAGAAGCACGGTGGCTAGGAAACACTCCCTAGAAAGGCTGCAACCTAGGAACATACCTAGAGACGAAGCAGGCTTTGAGGGGTGTCCTCTTCTGGCTGTGTCGGGTGGAGATTAAATGATTGCATGGCCGTTAAGGCCAGATACTTCTTCAAGATGTTCAAATATTCATAGATGACCAGCAGGGTCAACTAATAATCCCAGTGGTTGTAGAAGGGGCAAAAGGTCAGCACCTTATATGTAAATGTCAGTGTACTTTTCAAGTCAAATCAAGTGTTATTGGTCGCATACACATATTTAGCAGATGTTATTGTGGTTGTAGTGAAATACTTGTGTTCTTAGCTCCAAAAGTGCAGTAGTATGTAACAATTCACAACAAAACACACAAATCTAAAAGTAAAAGAATGGAATTAAGAAATATATCAATATTAGGAAGAGCAATGTCGGAGTGGCATTTACTAAAATACAGTTGCATACTGTGTACCGACTAATCAGTGATACAGCCCAACAGGACGCTCTCAATTGTGCATCTGTAAAAAGTTTGTGAGGGTCTTAGGGGCCAAGTCAAATTTCTTCAGCCTCCTGAGGTTGAAGAGGCGCTGATGCGTCTTGTGTACTACACTGTCTGTGTGGGTGGACCATTTCAGTTTGTCAGTGATGTGTACGCCGAGGACCTTGAAGCTTTCCACCTTCTCCACTGCGATCCCATCGATGTCAATAGGGGCCTGCTCCCTCTGCTGTTTCCTGATGTCCACGATCAGCTCCTTTGTTTTGTTGACAAGGGGGGAGAGGTTATTTTCCTGGGACCACTCCGCCAGGGCCCTCACCTCCTCCCAGTAGGCTGTCTCATCATAGTTGGTAATCAGGCCTACTTCTGTTGTGTTGTCTGCAAACTTGATGATTGAGTTGGATGCGTGCGTGGCCACGCACCATTGTGGGGCCCCAGTGTTGAGGATCAGCGACTGGAGGTGTTGTTTCCTATCTTCACCACCTGGGGGCGGCCCGTCAGGAAGTCCAGGACCCAGTTGCACAGGGTGGGGCTCAGACCTAGGGACCCCAAGCTTAATGATGAGTTTGGAGGGTGCTATGGTGTTGAAGGCTGAGCTATAGTCAATGAACAGCATTATTACATAGGTATTCCTCTTGTCCAGATGGGATTGTGCAGTGGGATGGCGATTGCATCGTCTGTGGATCTATACCTCTGTGTTGTTGTTTGTGTCGCACTGCTTTGCTTTATCTTGGCCAGGTCGCAGTTGTAAATGAGAACTTGTTCTCAACTGGCCTACCTGGTTAAATAAAGGTGAAATTAAAAAAATTAAAAACTGCTGAATTGAAGGCCGTCTTGGGGAATAGTGCTTTTAAGCTAGCTCTGCGACCGTATCAAAAATACTTATTGCATTGTTTTTATTCTCCTCAATCAGGTTGGGAAAGTAAAGTAATCTGATCGAGCAGCAGTGAGGGCTCTTCGATACTGCACGGTACTGTGTTTCCAAGCTAGTCGGAAGACTTACAGTTTGATGGAGCGCCATTTCCGTTCCAATTTTCTGAAAGTTTGCTTCAGGGCTCAGGTATTTTTTGTATACCAGAGAGCTAAATTCTTGTGACAAATTGTTTTTGTTTTAAGAGGTGCGGCTGCATCTAGGGTATTACGCAAGGTTAAATGCTCGGTTAGATGGTTATGTAAGGTGCCTCGCTAGGAGGTGGGTGCAAGAGTCAGGAGCAGGAGAGCATTGAGGTCCAAATAGAAAATATTTATTTGGAAGTCCCAAAACACACAAAACTGGTCGGGAAGCAAACCCAACGAAGGCGCCCAACAAAACAGGAATTCGATGTGAGGAACAGGAGGAAAAACTATCTACTCCTAAATAATTCACAATGGCACAAACGACCGTGAGAATAGCCTGTGGCGCAATCTAGTACACGCCCCAAACAAACACAGAAATAATCCTGCACAAAACACCAGCAGGCAATGAGGTTAATAAACCAACAGAAATTAACTCAATGGAACACAGGTGTAAGAAACAAGACAGAACCAAACGAAAAATAAACATGGATCAGTGGTAGCTAGTAGGCAGGCGACGACGACCGCAGAGCACCTCCCGAACAGGGAGAGGAGCCACTCTCGGTGGAAGTCGTGACAGGTTAACTGTTAAGTCGTGACAGGTTAACTGTTAAGTCGTGACAGGTTAACTGTTAAATCGTGACAGGTTAACTGTTAAATCATGACAGGATAACTGTTAAGTCGTGACAGGTTAACTGTTAAGTCGTGACAGGTTAACTGTTAAGTCGTGACAGGTTAACTGTTAAATCGTGACAGGTTAACTGTTAAATCATGACAGGATAACTGTTAAGTCGTGACAGGTTAACTGTTAAGTCGTGACAGGTTAACTGTTAAGTTGTTACAGGTTAACTGTTAAGTCGTGACAGGTTAACTGTTAAGTTGTTACAGGTTAACTGTTAAGTCGTGACAGGATAACTGTTAAGTTGTTACAGGTTAACTGTTAAGTCGTGACAGGTTAACTGTTAAGTCGTGACAGGTTAACTGTTAAGTCGTGACAGGTTAACTGTTAAGTCGTGACAGGTTAACTGTTAAGTCGTGACAGGTTAACTGTTAAGTCGTGACAGGTTAACTGTTAAGTCGTGACAGGATAACTGTTAAGTCGTGACAGGTTAACTGTTAAGTTGTGACAGGTTAACTGTTAAGTTGTGACAGGTTAACTGTTAAGTCGTGACAGGTTAACTGTTAAGTTGTTACAGGTTAACTGTTAAGTCGTGACAGGATAACTGTTAAGTTGTTACAGGTTAACTGTTAAGTCGTGACAGGTTAACTGTTAAGTCGTGACAGGTTAACTGTTAAGTCGTGACAGGTTAACTGTTAAATCATGACAGGATAACTGTTAAGTCGTGACAGGTTAACTGTTAAGTCGTGACAGGTTAACTGTTAAGTCGTGACAGGTTAACTGTTAAATCGTGACAGGTTAACTGTTAAATCATGACAGGATAACTGTTAAGTCGTGACAGGTTAACTGTTAAATCATGACAGGATAACTGTTAAGTTGTTACAGGTTAACTGTTAAGTCGTGACAGGTTAACTGTTAAGTCGTGACAGGTTAACTGTTAAATCGTGACAGGTTAACTGTTAAATCATGACAGGATAACTGTTAAGTCGTGACAGGTTAACTGTTAAGTCGTGACAGGTTAACTGTTAAGTCGTGACAGGTTAACTGTTAAATCGTGACAGGTTAACTGTTAAGTCGTGACAGGTTAACTGTTAAGTTGTTACAGGTTAACTGTTAAGTCGTGACAGGTTAACTGTTAAGTTGTTACAGGTTAACTGTTAAGTCGTGACAGGATAACTGTTAAGTTGTTACAGGTTAACTGTTAAGTCGTGACAGGTTAACTGTTAAGTCGTGACAGGTTAACTGTTAAGTCGTGACAGGTTAACTGTTAAGTCGTGACAGGTTAACTGTTAAGTCGTGACAGGTTAACTGTTAAGTCGTGACAGGTTAACTGTTAAGTCGTGACAGGATAACTGTTAAGTCGTGACAGGTTAACTGTTAAGTTGTGACAGGTTAACTGTTAAGTTGTGACAGGTTAACTGTTAAGTCGTGACAGGTTAACTGTTAAGTTGTTACAGGTTAACTGTTAAGTCGTGACAGGATAACTGTTAAGTTGTTACAGGTTAACTGTTAAGTCGTGACAGGTTAACTGTTAAGTCGTGACAGGTTAACTGTTAAGTCGTGACAGGTTAACTGTTAAATCATGACAGGATAACTGTTAAGTCGTGACAGGTTAACTGTTAAGTCGTGACAGGTTAACTGTTAAGTCGTGACAGGTTAACTGTTAAGTCGTGACAGGTTAACTGTTTTTCGTACTCCAACATCCTTGGGTAGGTGGAGGGAGTCTGGAAGGGCATCTAGGAATCTTTGGGTTGTCCGACAATTTATAGTGCTGCTTTTGATAATCCTTGTCTGGGATCTGAGCAGATTTGTTGCGATTGCAAACGTTATAAAATGGTGGTCTGATAGTCCAGTATTATTAGGAAGAACATTTAGATCCACAATATTTATTCCACTACCTAGCTTTAGCTCACTTAATGAAAGTTTCAGAGAATAGCAAACAGCATTATAGAGCACTGTGGCTCTGGAGTCAGTTACCAGTCATATCTCAATTTGGATAAAATCTCATCTTCCTAACACAACCCTCAGTAGACTGGCTGCCTATCTAGATTCAACAGTGTTGTACACTGCCTTTTTCTGCTCTTTATCTCTGTTTCTATGTATCTCTCTCTCTCTCTCTCTCTTTCTCTCTCACACTCTCTCTCCCGCGCTCACTGCCTCACTCTCTCTCTCACTTTATCACCAGGGTGGCAGGGTAGCCTAGTGGTTAAAGTGTTGGACTAGTAACCAAAAGGTTGGAAGTTCAAATCCTCAAGCTGACAAGGTACAACAAATGTGTCTTTCTGCCCCTGAACAGGTAGTTAACCCACTGTTCCTAGGCTGTCATTGAAAATAAGAATTTGTTCTCAACTGACTTGCCTATATTTCTCTTCCCTCACTTTCTTTCTCTTTGAATGTTTTCAAAGAGTGCTTGAATACAACAATCAAACAATTACTTGGCATTTATTTATATAGTGCAGTTCTAATGCTATAAAGAACAATACATGTTCATGACAGGGTAATACCCCGTGTTCTACCGTGTTCTACCCTGTTCTACCATGTTCTACCCTGTTCTACCGTGTTCTAGTCTCTTACTAAAATCAATAACCTAATATAGATGATCAAACATTCGCAAGATAATATATTTGTTTGTAAAGGTTACATACTCAATTAACACGTGTAGAGTACTGTATGTATGAACATAGCCTAATCTCTATGATAGTCTTAATGTAGCTAAACTCATTTTAAAACTACAATAAAGACTTTCACCTACCTTCCTCCCTTTCTCCCTCCTCCACTACTTCCCTCCCTCCTCCTCTACTTCCCTCCCTCCTCCTCTACTTCCCTCCCTCCTCCTCTACTTCCCTCCCTCCTCCTCTACTTTCCTCCCTCCTCCTCTACTTCCCTCCCTCCTCCTCTACTTCCCTCCCTCCTCCTCTACTTCCCTCCCCCTCTACTTCCCTCCCTCCTCCTCTACTTCCCCCCCTCCTCCTCTACTTCCCCCCCCTCTACGTCCCTCCCTCCCCCTCTACTTCCCTCCCTCCCCCTCTACTTCCCTCCCTCCTCCTCTACTTCCCTCCCTCCTCCTCTACTTCCCTCCCTCCTCCTCTACTTCCCTCCCTCCTCCTCTACTTCCCTCCCTCACCCTCTACTTCCCTCCCTCCCCCTCTACTTCCCTCACTCCTCCTCTACTTCCCTCCCTCCCCCTCTAATTCCCTCCCTCCTCTAATTCCCTCCCTCCTCCTCTACTTCCCTCCCTCCCCCTCTAATTCCCTCCCTCCTCCTCTACTTCCCTCCCTCCTCTTCTACTTCCCTCCCTCCTTCTCTACTTCCCTCCCTCCCCCTCTACTTCCCTCCCTCCTCCTCTACTTCCCTCCCTCCTCCTCTACTTCCCTCCATCCTCCTCTACTTCCCTCCCTCCATCTCTACTTCCCTCCCTCCTCCTCTACTTCTCTCCCACCTCATCTACTTCCTTCCCTCTTCCTCTACTTCCCTCCCTCCTCCTCTACTTCCCTCCCTCCCCCTCTACTTCCCTCCCTCCTCCTCTACTTCCCTCCCTCCTCCTCTACTTCCCTCCCTCCTCCTCTACTTCCCTCCCTCCCCCTCTACTTCCCTCCCTCCTCCTCTACTTCCCTCCCTCCTCCTCTACTTCCCTCCCTCCCCCTCTACTTCCCTCCCTCCTCCTCTACTTCCCTCCCTCCTCCTCTACTTCTCTCCCACCTCGTCCATCTCTTCCAGGTTCAAGACGCAGTGCGCTGTCGGATGGGGGGATGTAAAGACGACAGTGAGAACTCACCGGACTCATGCAAGAACGGACAGGTGCAGATCATGGTGAATAATATTCCATTTCATCCCTTATTAGACCCATAACCACTGCTAGCCTGGTTCTATAATCAGTTTGTGCTGTCTTGCTAACTCCTGGGACCAGGCTTCTTAACCACTGCTGGCCTGGTCCCTGATCAGTTTGTGCTGTCTTGCCTACTCCTGGGACCAGGCTACTTAACCACTGCTAGCCTGGTCCCTGATCAGTTTGTGCTGTCTTACCTACTCCTGGGACCAGGCTACTTAACCACTGTTAGCCTGGTCCCTGATCAGTTTGTGCTGTCTTACCTACTCCTGGGACCAGGCTACTTAACCACTGCTAGCCTGGTCCCTGATCAGTTTGTGCTGTCTTGCCTACTCCTGGGACCACGCTACATACAGATGAATGATCTTTATTTGAGCCAGTTTGCTACAGCAGGAAAGTAATCCTGAAGCAAGAGGATGTGTGAATTACCGTGTGGTTTATAATTAATGGACATATTTTGTAGGAGTTGACACATTTTTAATTGGGAAAATTAATTAATTTTTAAAGTGGAAATTACAAACTTGAGGAGCCTTTTTAAATGTGAAATATACTATTACTCTGCCTTTCCTGTAGTGCAGGAAAATTCCTGCAACAACAAGATGATCGAATTAAGATACAGCATCTGTAACCACTGCTAACCTCATCCCTGATCAGTTTGTGCTGTCTCACTAACTCCTGGGACCAGGCTACTTAACCACTCCTGGCCTGGTCCCTGATCAGTTTGTGCTGTCAGGCTACATAACCACATCCTGCTGGTCCTAAAACGTCTCTGTTTCTGTTCTCCAAATTCTGCTCTTCACTAACTATATTAATGCCCAATCCCAAATTGACCACATCTCCTTGTGGGGTTCTGAGAGGATTTGACAGGTGTTGATTTGGGATTGGGAATCCTAACCCCATCATTTGTTCAGTCCCTCCTAAAGATATTTTATAATCCCACCTGTAATTTGTTGTTTTCATATTTTCATTTCATATTTTTATTAACATGGCAGTCAGTGCGGCAGGTTGGTTCACCCCAAATGAAAGCCCTCATCATTATGCACAGGGCGTGTAAGGTAAAGCTCACATAAGGTTATACATAAGGTTACTTTGTCCAAAATCATGCTAATAGCATTGTAAATCATAAAGACATGAAGTGCCTCCCAATGTCAACCAGGTCACAACGCTCTGCAATATTCATTAGTTATAGAAGTTCCTACGTTGAACCCTCCATCCCCTTGGATTTTGTTATTCACACAGTCATATACTGTAGTGTTTTGGTCTCTTGAATGGACCTCTAGGAAGGTTAGGAGGCTGAAGCTTCACCTTAGATTACCTATACCAGCAACAACACAAATGCAAAGTTGTTTAAAGTGTAGTGTTGAGGAGGAATGGGTGGGTTGGTGTCATAACTGTAGGGTCCAGAGGTTTTCGTTGCTGTTTTTCCTGGTCACATCACAGTTAACAAGTAGAGATGTACTTGTCTTTTAAATCCATAGTCTGACAATAAACTCATCTCAATCCACTTGAAGTAATGATTAGGCTTTTTGATTCATATCAAAAGCAGTCATATCAAATGAATTGGTGAATCCAAAGTGTTTCCAAATAGCATAATCCAGAATGAATCCCTCTCTCCAAAAGGCTCAAGGTGACTGAGTGCACAGGGAAAAGTTTTCTTGAACCCATTTGCCATAAAGCCTTCAAAAACCTGTCATAGCCATGATACACTATATTTACAAAAGTATGTGGACACCCCTTCAAATTAGTGGATTCAGCTATTTCAGCTAACACCGTAAATGACAGATGTATAAAATCGAACACACAGCCATGCAATCTCCTTAGACAAACATTGGCAGTAGAATGACCTTACTGAAGAGCTCAGTGACTTTCAATGTGGCACAGTCATAGGATGCCACCTTTCCAACAAGTCAGTTTGTCAAATACAAAAATGTCTGCCCCGGTCAACTGTAAGTGTTGTTATTGTGAAGTGGAAACATCTAGGAGAATGCAACGTCAGCACAAGAAGTGTTCATCATGAGCTTATTGAAATGGGTTTCCATGGCCAAGCAGACACACACATGCCTAAGATCACCATGCGCAATGCAAAGCGTTGACTGGAGTAAGGTGAAGCTCACCGCCATTGGACTCTGGAGCAGTGGAAATGCCTTCTCTGGAGTGATGAATCATGCTTCACCATGTGGAAGTCTGACGGATGAATCTGGGTTCGGCAGATGACAGGAGAACACTACCTGCCCTAATGCATTCTACCAACTGTAAAGTTTGGTGGTGGAGGAATAATGGTCTGGGGCTATTTTTTTGTTACAATGAAGGGAAATCTTAACACTACAGCATACAATGACATTCTAGATGATTCTGTGCTTCCAACTTTGTGGCAACAGTTTGGGGAAGGACCATTCCTGTTTCAGCATGACAATACACCGTGTACAAAGCGAGATCCATACATAAATGGTTTGTTGAGATCTGAGTGGAAGAACTTGACTGGCCTGCACAGAGCCATGATCTAAACCACATATAACACCTTTTGGATGAATTAGAATGCCTACTGTGAGCCAGGCCTAAACACCCAACCTCACTAATGCTCTTGTGGCCGAATAGAAGCAAGTCCCTGCAGCAATGTTCCAACATCTAGTGAAAAGCCTTCCCAGAAGAGTGGAGGCTGTTATAGCAGCAAAAGGGGGGACCAACTCCGTAGTAATGCTCATGATTTTGGAATTAGATGTACGACGAGCAGGTGTCCACATACTTTTGGTAGTGTATGACATAACAGCCATAAAAGTATTAAGTAGGCCTTGTGAAAAGTGTTACCATAAACTCACTAGAGAGGATAGGAGGACATCTTGAGAGATAGGTGTACATTTTGAGATGATAGGTGTACATTTGGAGAAGATAAGAGGACATAATGAGTAGATAGGAGGACATATTGAGAAGATAGGAGGATGTTGAGAAGATTGGAGGACATATTGAGAAGATATGACATCTTAAGACAATAGGGGGAAATCTTGAGAAGATAGGAGGACATATTGAGAAGATAGGAGGACATAATGAGAAGTAGGGGAGGACATCTTGAGAAGATAGGAGGACGACATATTGAGAAGATAGGAGGACATATTGAGATGATAGTAGGACACTGAGAAGACAGGAGGACATATTGAGAAGAAAGGATATCTTGAGAGTAATCAGTCTTCAGACTAGAGTACATGTTAAATGAGATGAACCACCATTAAACCATTATGGTAGTTAGTTTGGACTGGCTTGGTCCTTCCCATTCTCCCCTCTATTGTCCTGTCCTCCACTTCCCCTCTCTCATCTATCCTCCTCTCACATATCTTCTTCATCCCACCATCAGAAGTGTCAGAACGTGTCCTACTGCGGGCAGCAGTGTGGCTCTCTGCGCTACAGCACTAGCACTGCTGGCACTGGAGCTTCTCTCTGCCCATCATCGTCATGCCACCAACAGTCACCATACCCGCCAATATGCCACCCTCACCAGGGCTTCCAACGTAGCTGCCAACAAGGCTGTTACCACAGCCTGCCTCACAACTACCACTTGAACCATGAACACGTGAACTACGCACTCAACCACACCCTCAACCACGCCTATAACCACGCCCACAACCACGCCTATAACCACGCCCACAACCACGCCTATAACCACGCCCACAACCATGGACAAAACCACAAGTACCTCAACAGTAAATCAGTACGTCCACCACAGTAGATAGCTGCTGTGCCTTCTGTGTCCTAAAGTAACCAATATATACGTAGCAGTGTAGTAGAGTTATTATGTGGTAGAAAAGTACATTATCCACAAAGGTTTCCAGCAATGGTTCCCAAACTGTGGATATACCCCCTTGTGGTCCAGGAAATGTCTTTCCATTTATTTAATATAAATGGTATTAGCCTGCAAAACATAACAAATCATGTTTTATTGTGGTCCGTTGGGGGGAAAGTTTGGAAACCACAGAGCTGCACAGTAGATTAGTGACAGCAATTTTTCATAGTTTTAGCTGCTACCAGCTAAAGTTGTTTTATGGTGGTGTTTTTATATCTATATAGATGTGTTTTTAGATTAAGTTTTGGGCTCCAAATGTTGTTCTGTTCTTGCATATTTTCCAATGATAATTCAGCCGGTTGTGTTTTGGGTTATCTTGTGCTTCCAGTGTTGGCTGAACACAGGGCTAATGTGAATGCCCTCCTCAAAAACGTCTGGACAAACTGTAGTTTGTAATGATGCTGACGGTTAACCTGACTTACTTTCTACACTCAGCCTGTGCGTACGTGTGTGGGTGTGCGTACATACATGCTAAGATGATTGAGATATGGAGAGAGTGAGAGCGAAAGAGAGAGAGAGAGAGGGAGACAGAGAGAGATAGAGAGCGAGCGAGGTGAGATGAGAGTCTAAATCCTCATTTGTCCGTTTAGGCGAGAGCCATTTGTGCAGCTGTGTGATTTGCGTACTAAGAGCTTCCCTCTCCTCTGAGACGTGTATTCATTCTCTCCCTCTGTCTTTCCCTTTCAAATGTTCTCTTGCTCTTTCTGTCCCTCTATTCATCTCTCTTTCTTTCTCTCCCTCTGTCTTTCTCTCTCTTTCTCTTTAACTCTCCCCTTCTCTCTGCCTTTCCCCTCCCTCCATCTTCTTCCATGTCTTGGTATTTTGGGGTATTTTGTTAGGATCCCCATTAGCTGTTACAAAAGCAGCAGTTACTCTTCCTGGGGTCCACATCTATCTCTTACTCCCTCTTCTTCTCTCTCTTTCACTTTCCCTCCCTCCCTCCCTCCCTCCCTCCCTGCCCCCCTCTCTGTCGTGGCCAAAATGCTTTATACTTTAATATCCAAACAAAGGCTTTTGTGAGTGGGTTCCATGGAGGACGCTAGGCGGATTGTTGCTGTGGGGAGAGAGGCCTGGGTCTGCATGGCAATGTGGTGCAACGTTCATTTCACTTTCAAGTTTGAGAGGTTTGCAGGGAGGCCATTTTGGAATGGAACACTGGAACCGTCCCTCATTGAATCCAAGCAATCTGTTTGTGTGGTGCTGTTTGTGTGGTGCTGTTTGTGTGGTGCTGTTTGTGTGGTGCTGTTTGTGTGGTGCTGTTTGTGTGGTGCTGTTTGTGTGGTGCTGTTTGTGTTGGTTCTTTTACAAAGTAATTTGTTCGAACCAATCAAAGTTGAGGGGAAATTATTTATTGAAGGTTACAAAAGACAAGCTGATGGAAACAAGAGCAGGAGGCATTATAGTAGGTAGAGGTGGTGTTATGTTTGGAGACAGAAAGGTAGAGCTGGTGTTAGGTAGAGCTGGTGTTAGGTAGAGCTGGGGTTAGGTTTGGAAACAGAAAGGTAGAGCTGGTGTTAGGTTTGGAAACAGAAAGGTAGAGCTGGTGTTAGGTTTGGAAACAGAAAGTTAGAGCTGGTGTTATGTAGAGCTGGTGTTATGTTTGGAGACAGAAAGGTAGAGCTGGTGTTAGGTAGAGCTGGTGTTAGGTTTGGAGACAGAAAGGTAGAGCTGGTGTTAGGTAGAGCTGGTGTTAGGTAGAGCTGGTGTTAGGTTTGGAAACAGAAAGGTAGAGCTTGTGTTAGGTTTGGAAACAGAAAGGTAGAGCTGGTTTTAGGTAGAGCTGGGGTTAGGTAGAGCTGGTGTTAGGTTTGCAAACAGAAAGGTATAGCTGGTGTTAGGTTTGGAAACAGAAAGGTAGAGCTGGTGTTAGGTAGAGCTGGTGTTAGTTTTGGAAACAGAAAGGTAGAGCTGGTGTTAGGTAAAGCTTTTGTTGGGTTTGGAGACAGAAAGTTAGAGCTGGTGTTAGGTTTGGAAACAGAAAGGTATAGCTGGTGTTAGGTAGAGCTGGGGTTAGGTAGAGCTGGTGTTAGGTTTGGAAACAGAAAGGTATAGCTGGTGTTAGGTTTGGAAACAGAAAGGTAGAGCTGGTGTTAGGTAGAGCTGGTGTTAGTTTTGGAAACAGAAAGGTAGAGCTGGTGTTAGGTAGAGCTGGTGTTAGGTTTGGAGACAGAAAGTTAGAGCTGGTGTTAGGTTTGGAAACAGAAAGGTATAGCTGGTGTTAGGTAGAGCTGGGGTTAGGTAGAGCTGGTGTTAGGTTTGGAAACAGAAAGGTAGAGCTGGTTTTAGGTAGAGCTGGGGTTAGGTAGAGCTGGTGTTAGGTTTGGAAACAGAAAGGTAGAGCTGGTTTTAGGTAGAGCTGGGGTTAGGTAGAGCTGGTATTAGGTTTGGAAACAGAAAGGTAGAGCTGGTTTTAGGTAGAGCTGGGGTTAGGTAGAGCTTGTGTTAGGTTTGGAAACAGAAAGGTGGAGGTAGTGTTATTGGTCCGGCATCTTCCGGGTTTGGCCGGGTTAGTCCGTCATCGTAAAATAAGAATTGAGAATTTAACTGACTTGCCAGCAAATCTTATGTAGCACCATTAGAAAGATGTAATCTAACATCTCTATCTCTAAATCATCATCTGTAGGACCATTAGAAAGGTGTATTCTAACATCTCTGTATCTAAATCATCATCTGTAGGACCATTAGAAAGGTGTATTCTAACATCTCTATCTCTAAATCATCATCTGTAGGACCATTAGAAAGGTGTATTCTAACATCTCTGTATCTAAATCATCATCTGTAGGACCATTAGAAAGGTGTATTCTAACATCTCTGTATCTAAATCATCATCTGTAGGACCATTAGAAAGGTGTATTCTAACATCTCTGTCTCTAAATCATCATCTGTAGGACCATCAGAAAGGCCTAATCTAACATCTCTGTATCTAAATCATCATCTGTAGGACCATTAGAAAGGTGTATTCTAACATCTCTGTCTCTAAATCATCATCTGTAGGACCATTAGAAAGGTGTATTCTAACATCTCTGTCTCTAAATCATCATCTGTAGGACCATCAGAAAAGCCTAATCTAACATCTCTGTCTCTAAATCATCATCTGTAGGACCATCAGAAAAGCCTAATCTAACATCTCTGTCTCTAAATCATCATCTGTAGGACCATCAGAAAAGCCTAATCTAACATCTCTGTCTCTAAATCATCATCTGTAGGACCATCAGAAAAGCCTAATCTAACATCTCTGTCTCTAAATCATCATCTGTAGGACCATCAGAAAAGCCTAATCTAACATCTCTGTCTCTAAATCATTATCTGTAGGACCATTATAAAGGTGTATTCTAACTGTGTATTATTATGTTATTTTCATCTTTCAAAAGCACTTCTCCTCTCATCTTCAGTCATCTTCAGTCATTTCTGTTTCATCTGTGAGGGTCTTCCCCTGTTTGCTAGGGCTGTCTGGCTTCAATATGGCTGTCTGGCATCAATATGCAATGGAAATGAATCGCTGTCTCTTGATGTTGTGTTAGTTAGAATAGAATATTAGACTGTATTATTCTGTTTCCCAATGTTGCCCCAAAACCATACTATAACTATTACACACACAAACACACACACACACACACACACACACACACACACACACACACTGCTGTGTAACTGTCTCTCTTCTGCCCCATGCTCTCTGCCAGTCGGACTTTGAAAAAGATGTGGACCTGGCATGTCAAACAGGTAGGATCTCTCTCTCTCACTCTCCATCTCTCTCACTCTCACTCTCACTCTCACTCTCCATCTCTCTCTCTCTCTCTCACTCCATCTCTCTCTTCTCTCTCTCTCTCTCTGTCTCTCTCTCTCTCTCTCACTCCATCTCTCTCTCTCTCTCGCTCTCTCTCTCACTCATCTCTCTCTCGCTCTCTCTCTCTCACTCCATCTCTCTCTCTCTCCATCTCTCTCTATCTCTCTCACCCCTTCTCTCTCTCTTTCTCTCTCCCTCTATCTCTCTCTCCCCCTTTCTCTCTCTCCCTCTCTTGCTCACTTTCCATCTCTCTCTTTCTCCTTCTCTCGCCCCTTTCGCGCTCTCTCTCTCGCTCCCTCTCTCTCTCTCTCTCTCTCTCTCACGCTCTCTCTCACTCTCTCTCTCTCTCTCTCTCTCTATCTCTCTCACCCCTTCTCTCTCTTTCTCCCTCCCTCTTGCTTCCCTCTCTCTCTATCTCGCTCCCCCCTCTCTATCCATCACTCCCCCTTCTATCTCTTTCTCTCTCTCTCTCTCTCTCCCCCTTTCTCTCTCTCCCTCTCTCGCTCACTTTCCATCTCTCTCTTTCTCCTTCTCTCGCCCCTTTCGCTCTCTCCCTCTCTCTCCCTCTCTCTATCACACTCTTTTGTATCAGTCTAACATGCTGTCAATGTGCCCATGGGGAGCACTACGCTGTAGCTAAGGCTTGCTTGTCTGAATGTAAATGCAGTGATGGGAACAATTGAGTCTCGGAATTCAATCATGAGCGGTACTATTTTGCCCTGTCAATCACACTGATTTCATCCAATGGGATCTCTCCGACTTGAAGGAATGAATCTGTTATTGGCTGAGCTCGGTAGCCCTTGAATCAGTTCAGAGCCGCAATGTTCCCCATCACTGGAATTTAGATGTGTGTGTCTGTGTGTGCGTGTGTGCGTCTGTGTGTGTCTGTGTGTGTGTGTGTGTGTGTGTGGGTGATGTATGTAACACTGTGGACGTAAATTAACACCCAGCCATGGTTACTTTCCCCCCTCCACCCTTGCAGAGAGAGGACACCCATGTAAGTCTGGCACCAGCCTGACCCTCATAACACAGTCAATCACTAATGGCCCAACTCTAATTTGAGATCTACATCAAACTCCTGACTCAAACTTTCATGCAAATCTTGTAGGACGTGAAACGCTGCAGGGATGCAGTATTATGTGTTTGTAGATTTAAGGTGGTCTCTGATTGAAGGCCCTGTTCATTAGAACAACGGAGTATTGTACTCCCTGACGAAGGCTATGCCAAGAATGTTCTCTGATGTAGTTCTATCGAACACGCTATTGTAATAATATAATGTAAAAACACGCAAATTATTCTGCCTTGATTCTTCTTCTTTTATCTCTCATTAACATCAATACACAGAAACTGTATGAAACTTTGAGCTACTTACCTTGCAGATTGTCCTAAGTTAATTGTGGCCCAGCAGTGACCACTCTAAACTCTGACGCTGTGTGCATGTAATTCAGCATGACTGTGTGACTGCGAGGTGAGACCCATGGTGGTACACCTTCGGACTGCATTCAATCAAAAAAACATTTACTGGATTGATTGAATGTGGCCCATTGAGTGACCATATTCAATCTGACCGGTATAAACCTGATTTGGTGACCAGGTTAGCATGAATGTGTTATTAATATGTATGCAGGGTTAAACATGTTGCTCTAGTCCAGGGGTGGGCATCTCCAGTCCTCCAGGGTCTGGTTGGCGTCACACTTTGTCTCCATTCCTAGCAAACACAGCTGATAAATCAAATTCAATTCTAAACTGAAGATCCTGATTAGGTCATTATTGGAGGCAGGTGTGTTAGCTGGGGCTGGGGCACCAATCAGGCCCTGGAGGACTGGCGTTGCCCATCCCTTGTCTAGTTGAACTGGTGTTCTGACTATATACAGTAGGCCATGGTATTCTGACCTTGTATGTCTGTCTGTTGCAATGACTAAGGCTACGCCTCAAATTACACCCTATTCCTAAGTGCACTACTTTGGTTAGACGACCAAAACAAACAAGTGCACTATACAGGAACAGGATGTAAATCTGATATTTGGCCTTATTTTGTTTAGATGTTGACTCTTACCAGTTAGTCATATATTGTAGTTGGGTATTTTAAAAGTGTCTTCATCCCTTTGTTTGTTCACTAAACTAAAAGTCTGAAAATGAAAAGGACAACCACAACATTCTCTAAGTTTCATTGTGGTCTCAGTATAAGAAAAATCTCATCCTACCTTGCTGTTGGTCTCAGGACACACACACACCCACACACACACACACATACAATATAAAGCAATCTGTCACAACTAGACAGGGAATAATGAGTTCCCATAGTGGCCATGTGATGGAATGGAAGGCCACAGCAGGGGGTTATCCAGGTCCATTTCATTTGGAGCCAACTGCATTTTACACAATGTCACTGACTATGTCCCAAAATGGCTCTACTATTGACCTGAGCCCTATGGGCCCTGGTCAAAAGTAGTGCACTAAACAAGGGATAGGGTGTCATGTGGGACAGAGATACTCTCTCATACATCTTATCAACTAGCCAAACCGCCTCTATCTACAGTATATACTGTGTGAGAATAGCTGAGGGCCACAGTGTCAGGAACAAAGCTCACCTCTGCTGAGTCACCCCTACCACAGGACTGGGAGTCTAGAGAGAGTTTTCTGTCTTCATTCCAGTATATTTCAAGGGTTGTCTGCATATATGATGAATGGGTCTGCTTTTTGTCATGTTTTGTTGCTGTTTTTTAAATTGTATTAATTCCACAGGTGTCTATTATATTAAAACCATGTCAGGAGGCTCAATGCATATATGCCTCTCTCTCTCTCTCTCTCTCTCTCTCTCTCTCTCTCTCTCTCTCTCTCTCTCTCTCTCTCTCTCTCTCTGTCTGGTCATACTATTTTTATACCATCTTACCTATTTTAACTATTTTTTTCATGTACTGTATTGTAAGTTCACTATATATGCCTCAAACTCTTCTTCATATCCCTTTATCCTGCTCTCTATATCTATCTTTCTCTCTATCTCTATCCTGCACTCTATCTCTATTCTGCTCTCTATCTCCATCCTGATCTATATCTATTCTGTTCTCTATCCTGCTCTCTATCTCCATCCTGATCTATCTCTATTCTGCTCTCTATCTCTATCCTGATCTATTCTGTTCTCTATCCTGCTCTTTATCTCCATCCTGCTCTATATCTATTCTGCTCTCTATCTCTATCGTGCTCTCTATATATTCTGTTCTCTATCTCTATTCTGCTCTCTATCTCTATCCTGATCTATATCCTGCTCTCTATCTCTATCCTGCTCTGTATCTCTATTCTGCTCTCTATCTCTATTCTGCTCCCTTTCTCTATTCTACTCTCTATCACTATTCTCTTCTCTATCTCTATTCTGCTCTCTATCCTGCTCTCTATCTCTATCCTGCTCTCTATCACTATTCTGCTCTCTATCTCTATTCTGTTCTGCTCTCTCTCTCTTTTCTGCTCTGTATCTCTGTCTCTATTCTGCTCTCTATCTCTAAATTCTGCTCTCTATCTCTATTCTGCTCTCTATCTCTATTCTGTTCTCTATCTATTCTGCTTTATATCTCTATTCTGCTCCCATCCTCTATTCTGCTCTCTATCTCTATTCTGTTCTCCATTTATATTCTGCTCCCATCCTCTATTCTGCTCTCTATCTCTATTCTGTTCTCCATCTATATTCTGCTCTTTATCCTCACCTCCTTTCCCCTCTCTCCCCTCCTCCTCTCTCCTCTCACTCTCTCCCTCCAGTCATCTTCAAGGAAGTTAACACCTGTAACCCAGCAACCATCACCGGGACCCTCTCCCGTATCTCCCTTGATGAAGAGGATGACCCCAAGCTGGCGGCCCACCAGGAGGGGGGCCTAGGGGTCAACTTCAGCTCCCTCCCTGGAAACATCCCACCTCCCAACCTACTCGTCCAGGTGAGGGACCGATTGGATGGATGGATGGATGGATAAATGGGCAGACGGGCGATGGGATTAAATGCAAAACAAATCTACTCACAGAATCAAATGTAGTTTCATTTAATTTCATTTAATCAGTGTGCAGTACATTTGCATAGACCCTCCCTCTCAGGCATATTGGGTCATTAGGGGCGGCAGGTAGAGTAGCGGTTAGAGAGTCAACTCAGAGGGTTGCCAGTTCGAATCCCGGGTCCAATGGGAAAAATCTGTCGGGACGTGAGCTGGCAACCGGAGGGTTGCTGGTATGAAATCCTAGATGCCATTGACTGCTGTTGTTCCCTTGAGCAAGGCACTTAACCCCCACAACAACAGCTCCCTGGGCGCCGAGTATGGCCCCCCACACCACTCCAAAACCTTTATATATATACAGAGCATTCGGAAAGTATTTAGACACCTTGACTTGTTCCACTTTATGTTACGTTACAGCCTTATTCTAAAATGGATTACATTGTTTTGTTTTATTCATCAACATCCCATAATGAAAAAGCAAAAACAGGTGTTTTGCAAATGTATAGAAAATAAAAAACTGAAATAAATACATTTACATAAGTATTCAGACCGTTTACTCAGTACTTTGCTATGTATAGCCTCGTGTCTTCTTGGGTATGACACTGCAAGCTTGGCACACCTGTATTTGGGGAGTTTCTCTCATTCTTCTTTGCAGATCATCTCAAGCTCTGTCAGATTGGATGGGGAGCGTTGCTTCACAGCTTTTTTCAGGTGTCTCCAGAGATGTTCGATTGGGTTCTAGTCTGGGATCTCGCTGGGCCACTCAAGGACATTCAGAGACTTGTCCCAAATCCACTCCTGCGTTGTCTTGGCTGTGTGCTATGGGTCATTGTCCTGTTGGAAGGTGAACCGTTGTCCCAGTCTGAGGTCCGGAGCTCTCTGGAGTAGATTTTCAACCTGTTTGGGAAAGGCGTGCCGCTAGCGGGACTCCTCGACAACATCCGCTGAAATTGCAGAGCGCCGAATTCAAATGTAATTACTATAATTATTTAACATTCATGAAAATACAAGTGTAATACATCAAAATAAATCTTAACTTGTTGTTAATCCAGCCGCCATGTCAGATTTAAAAAATGTTTTACGGCTAAAGCAAACCATTCGATTATCTGAGGACAGCGCCCTGCTTACCAACACATGAAAAACGTATTTCAACCAGGCAAGTGTGACACAAATGCTAGCTGTCATACAACCTGGTTGTAAACACTCTCCTCCCGTCCTTCCATCACTCTCTCTTTACCTCCAGGGAGCCAGCGGAGAGGCTGGGGTTAGTGTTGGTGCTGCCCAGGTTGCGTGGCTGCGTTGGCCCAGGTTGCGTTGGCACTCAAAAAGGTCCCAGTTACATCACAAATGGTCATTTTGTTCGATAATGTCCTTCTTGATATCCATAAAAAATCAGTTTAGTTGACGCAGTCAATACTCCATCCAGTTTCCCTCCATCAAATTGCATACAAAATGAATCCCAAACATTACTAATAAACTTTTCCAAACAAGTCAAACAATGTTTATAATCAAACCTTAGGTATCCTAATACGCAAATAAACAATCAAATTTAAGACGGAGAATAGCATGTTCATTACCAGAGATAAATAAGAAAGAACGCGCTTTCTTCCACGCGCATGGAAACACTACAGCCAAAATGGGAGCCACCTAGAAAAACTACAATTTCTGGGTCATTTTTCCAAAAACCAGCCTGAAACTCTTTCTAAAGACTGTTGACATCTACCAATTATATGCATATCCTAGCTTCTGGGCCTGATAACAGGCAGTTTACTTTGGGCACGCTTTTCATCCGGATATGAAAATACTGCCACCTATCCCAAATAAGTTTTAAGGATCTCTCTGTACTTTGCTATGTTCATCTTTCCCTCTATCCTGACTAATCTCCCAGTCCCTGTCGCTGAAAAACATCCCCACAGCATGATGCTGCCACCACCATGCTACTCCGTAGGGATGGTGCCAGGATTCCTCCAGATGTGACGCTTGGCATTCAGGCCAAAGAGTTCAATCTTGGTTTCATCAGAACAGAGAATCGTGTTTCTTAATCTGAGAGTAATTTGGTGCCTTTTGGCAAACTCCAAGCGTGCTGTCATGTGCCTTTTATAGAGAGGTAGCTTCCGTCTGGCCACTTTACCATAAAGGCCTCATTGGTGGAGTGCTGCAGAGATTGTTGTCCTTCTGGAAGGTTCTCTCATCTCCACAGAGGAACTCTGTACCTCTGCCAGAGTGACCATCGAGTTCTTGGTCATCTCCTTGAACAAGGTCCTTCTCCCCCGATTGCTCAATTTGGCCAGGCGGCCAGCTCTAGGAAGAGTCTTCCAAATGTCTTCCATTTAAGAACGATGAAGACCACTGTTCCTGGGGACCTTCAATGCTGTAGAAGTGTTTGGTACCCTTCTCCACATCTGTGCCTCAACACAAGCCTGTCTCGGAGCACTACGGACAATTCCTTTGACGTCATGACTTGTTTTTTCCTCTGGCATTGTCACTATCATCATTGTCACGAAATGACCAGACCAAGGTGCAGCGTGATAAGCGCACATTCCTTTATTTTTAAATGTCGCCAACAAAACAATAAACAACTAAACGAACGTGAAGCTCTGTAAGGCCATACATGCCACTAACAAAGACAACAACCCACAAATGAGAAAAGGAAAAAAGGCTGCCTAAGTTTGATTCCCAATCAGAGACAGCGATAGGCAGCTGTCCCTGATTGAGAACCACACCCGGCCAAAAACAAAGAACCAGAAAGCATAGACTTTCCCACCCGAGTCACACCCTGACCAAACAAACATAGAGAATAAAAGGATCTCTACGGTCAGGGAGTGACAGGCATGCACTGTTAACTGTGGGACCTTATATAGACAGGTGTGTTCCTTTCCAAATCATTTCCAATCAATTGAATTTACAGCGTGGACTCCAATCAAGTTTTAGAAACATCTCATGGATGATCAATGGAAAAAGGATACACCTGAGCTCAATATTGAGTCTCATAGCAAAGGGTCTAAAAACGTATGTAAATTAGGTAAATCTGTTTTTGCTTTGTGATTATGGGCTATTGTGTGTAGATTGCTGAGGATATAAATATATTTTTTATCCATTTTAGAATACAGCTGTAACATAACAAAATATGGAAAAAAAGTCGAGAGGTCTGAATACTTTTCAAATGCACTGTATGTCTGTCTTTTGGAGTGGTTGGGTTTTAAAGGTGTGTCAATTTTCAATTGGTCCTGTACATTGACCAATAAAGTTATCTTAATCTTACAATTGTTTTTACCAGAAATGTAAAACTGCTCTCTATCCTGCTCTCTATCTCTATCCTGCTCTCTCTCACTATTCTGCTCTCTATCTCTATTCTGTTCTGCTCTCTCTCTAAAACACTATACAGCAAAGAGCCAATCTATAGTGATATCAACGCTAACTAATCTATATTGTCTTTAGTGATAGAAACTATTACATAAAAGTATGCTATCTAGAACCTAAAAGGGTTTGAAACTATTTTTGATTCCAGGTAGAACCTGTTTGATTCCAAGTAGAACCCTTTTGGCTTCCATATCAAAACTCTTTCCACAGAGGGTTCTACACGGAACCCAAAAGTGTTCTGCTATGGGGACAGGCGAAGAACCCTTTTGGAACCCTTTTTTCAAAGAGTGTATTTAGTGATATCAGTGATAATATCTGTAGTGTATTTAGTGATATCAGTGATAATATCTGTAGTGTATTTAGTGATATCAGTGATAATATCTGTAGTGTATTTAGTGATATCAGTGATAATATCTGTAGTGTATTTAGTGATATCAGTGATAATATCTGTAGTGTATTTAGTGATATCAGTGATAATATCTGTAGTGTATTTAGTGATGACTCCTTAATATGAGTTTCCCCGTCTCACCATGCAGGTGCCCCCGCTAGGTGTTCTGAACGAGCTAAGTGACACCACTGTGAAAAAGGAGGTGAACGTGGAGCAGCAGATGCACCAGGGGAACCCCAGGAACACGGCGCCTGTCTACCTGTGCACTGAGAGCGGGATGGGCTGGTCTCGACCGCCCCCTCTTCCCAACACTCTGGATGGACCTTGTGGGGGAGGGGAGGGGGACTATATGGTGTTACCCCGTAGGACGGTCAGTTTAAAACCCCCTCTGCCCCCAGGTCTGGGTCTGGGGCTGGGGGGCGAGGACAAGCCGCTAAACATCGCAGTGGACGACCCGCCCTTCCCCCCGCCCCCATCGCCCATGACCCTCCACCCGGCAGAGAGTGAGGCCTACCCAGCTGACTTCATCTCCCCCGGTGACCACAACATGAACATCGGCATGAACATGAACCGCTCTTACGGGACGCTCAAGCAGCTCCCCGTGCACGGGAGTCAAGGTCCCCAGGGCCACATGCACGCTCCGGGCGTCCACGTGCATGGGGGCCACATGCATGACTACGGGCACTCGCTGAAGCCTGGCCAGAGGCCATCGGTGAGGCAGATTCTAACAGGAGGGGGAGGCGCGGTGGAGCGCAACCGGACCCTGCCACGCAACCTGGGCAGCACCAACACTAACCCCAGCCTCTCCGCTGGCTCCCTGGAGGTAAAGAGAGAGGGGTGGAGGGACGGGAGGAGAGTGTTTACAACCAGGTTGTATGACAGCTAGCATCAGTCTCTCTGCTAGCTGAAAAGGGGTGATGGAGGGAACAGAAGGGATGATGGGAGGAGAAGGAGCGCCAGATACAAACACTCACTCCACTCTCCATACACACACGTTGTCCAGATACAAGGTCAACCAAAACCCATGACAGAAAGATCACACACCAATCTTTCTCAAATACACACTGTGTGCTATTAGAGGGCTGAACGCGCTTATTGTTGAAACGTAGTGATTTCCTATATAGTCATGTCCCAGGGTTGATATTAGCAGAGAAAGAAGATGGGTATGAACAATAAACCAGGGTATTGAATGGTGATTTATCTGTGGATGCCACTGTGATCCAGGTCTGTCAGAAGTCTGTGTGTGAGCAGTTTTGTGTATGTGTGTGTATGTGTGTGTATGTGTGCGTACTTGTGTGTATGTGTGTGTAGGTGTGTGTATGTGTGTGAACATGTGTGTATGCGTGTGTACTTGTGTGTATGTGTGTGTATGTGTGCGTACTTGTGTGTATGTGTGTGTATGTGTGTGTACTTGTGTGTATGTGTGTGTATGTGTGCGTACTTGTGTGTATGTGTGTGTATGTGTGTGTACTTGTGTGTATGTGTGTGTATGTGTGCGTACTTGTGTGTATGTGTGTGTACGTGTGTGTATGTGTGTGAACATGTGTGTATGCGTGTGTACTTGTGTGTATGTGCGTGTATGTGTGTGTACTTGTGTGTATGTGTGTGTATTTGTGTGTATGTGTGTGTATGTGTGTGTATGTGTGTGTGTGTGTACATGTGTGTATGTGTGTGAACATGTGTGTGTACTTGTGTGTATGTGTGTGTACTTGTGTGTGTGTGTGTGTATGTGTGTGTACTTGTGTGTATGTGTGTGTGTGTGTGTGTGTGTACGTGTCTGTGTGTGTGTATGTGTGTATGTGTGCTGGTGCTCGCTCTAGTGGCAATATAACCAGTAGTCAGGGGATTCCCAAACTTGGACCTGGGGACTTTTCCCAGACACTGCACAGCTGATTCAAAAAATCAACTAATCAATGAGCTTTGATAATTTGAATCAGCTGTGTAGTGTTAGGGTAAAAACCCAAACACACCCCTTAGGGGACCCAGGACTGAGTTAGGGAAACACTGCTCTCGTCTGTTATGTGTGTGTGCATGAGAACGGAATGCTGTTCAGAAATTATTACTCATTATGGGATATAAAGATGTCTACATTCATGCAGATTGGTAAACACACATACACACACACTTTTGTGTCTATAATCACCCTTCCGGCCTACAAGGAGGCAGAGCAGATCGGTTGACAGGGACAGGAGAAGTGGGGATACCTAGTCAGTTGCACAACTGAATGCATTCAACTGAAATGTGTCTTACGCATTTAACCCAACCCTTCTGAATCAGAGATGTCAAGAGGGCTACCTTAATTGACATCCACGGCGCCCGGGGAACAGTGGGTTAACTGCCTTGTTCAGGGGCATAACAACAGATTTTTACCTTGTCAGCTCAGGGATTCGATCCAGCAACCTTTCGGTTACTGGCCCAACGCTCCTACCCACCAGACTACTTGTCGCCCACAGGGAGTACCCCTTGAGAGTGTCTGTGTGCACACCTTAATTACACACACACACACACACACACACACAGGATCCTGCTGGCTCACAAGGTTGATGAAGGAATGGGGACAGTACTTACGCTGTAGGACAGGGTAGTGCATGTGCTTCATGTAGAATGAAATGCATTACAGCCCCGTTTTTAAAACATGTCACTCAGATGAATGGCTTGCATCCCAAATGGCACCCTGTTCCCTATTTATTGCAGTGCTTTTGACCAGGACCCGTAGGGTAGGCCTACTATAGAAGGAATAGGGTGTAATTTGGAACTCAGACTTTGAGTCCACTCCTGATGATCTTTAAACATCCCTCAGAGACGTCTGAGGTATCCTGAATATCTTTAAACATCCCTCTGAGAGACGTCTGAGGTGTCCTGAATATCTTTAAACATCCCTCTGAGAGACGTCTGAGGTATCCTGAAGATCTTTAAACATCCCTCTGAGAGACGTCTGAGGTGTCCTGAATATCTTTAAACATCCCTCTGAGAGACGTCTGAGGTATCCTGAATATCTTTAAACATCCCTCTGAGAGATGTCTGAGGTATCCTGAATATCTTTAAACATCCCTCTGAGAGATGTCTGAGGTATCCCTGTGCTTAGCTTGATGTATTGTCTGTGTCCCAGATTACACCACAGGAGGCTGGTTGCACCTTAATTGGGGAGGACGAGCTCTTGGAATGGTATCAAATACATCAAACATGGTTTCTATGTGTTTGTTGCCTTTCCCTTTGCTCCGTTCCAGCCATTATTAAAAGCCGTCTTCCCCTCAACAGCCTCCACTGAATTACATACTATTTCCTTTATAGCGCACTGTGTTTGACCTATGGCTCTGGTCAAAAGTAGTGCACTATAGAGGGAACAGGGCTCTGGTCAAAAGTAGTGCACTATAGAGGGAACAGGGCCCTGGTCAAAAGTAGTGCACAATAGAGGGAATAGGGCTCTGGTCAAAAGTAGTGCACTATAGAGGGAACAGGGCTCTGGTCAAAAGTAGTGCACTATAGAGGGAACAGGGCTCTGGTCAAAAGTAGTGCACTATAGAGGGAATAGGGCTCTGGTCAAAAGTAGTTCACTATAGAGGGAATAGGGCTCTGGTCAAAAGTAGTGCACTACAGAGGGAATAGGATGCCATTTGGGACTCATTCATCATTGTTCAGAGGCTTTGATAAACAGTTTATTTCCTCCTGTTTGAGGAAAATGCCCTCTCCAGACGGAGATTGAGTGCTCCATAAAATCAAACTAAAAGATATGAAGATGGAAAATGTAAGGTATTACAGAAATTGACTTGATTGCTTTGGAGATTTTGGAGAGGGTTGAGGTTTTAGTATTGAGATTTGTAGATTTTAATGTGAAAGCTAGAAAAAGTCCATTTTCATAACGTCTTGAAAAGCTCTGTAATGTTGTTTGCTGTTGTGAAGACACTTTTAGGAAAAGTAGAGGAGGGAGTGATGAGAGAAGGAGAGGAGAGAGTGATGAGGGAAGGATGGAAAGGACAGAGTGATGAGGAAAGGCAGGAGAGGAGAGAGTGATGAGGGAAGGAAGGAGAGGACAGAGTGATGAGGGAAGAAAGGAGAGGAGAGAGTGATGAGGGAAGGAAGGAGAGGAGAGAGTGATGAGGAAAGGAAGGAGAGGACAGAGTGATGAGGAAAGGAAGGAGAGGAGAGAGTGATGAGGGAAGGAAAGAGAGGAGAGAGTGATGCGGGAAGGAGAGGAGAGAGTGATGAGGGAAGGAGAGGAGAGAGTGATGAGGGATGGAGAGGAGAGAGTGATGAGGGAAGGAGAGGAGAGAGTGATGAGGGAAGGAAGGAGAGGAGAGAGTGATGAAGGAAGGAGAGGAGAGAGTGATGAGGGAAGGAGAGGAGAGAATGATGAGGGAAGGAAGGAGAGGAGAGAATGATGAGGGAAGGAAGGAGAGGAGAGAATGATGAGGGAAGGAAGGAGAGGAGAGAATGATGAGGGAAGGAAGGAGAGGAGAGAGTGATGAAGGACGGAGAGGAGAGAGTGATGAGGGAAGGAGAGGAGAGAGTGATGAGGGAAGGAAGGAGAGGAGAGAGTGATGGGGGAAGGAAGGAGAGGAGAGAGTGATGAGGGAAGGAAGGAGAGGAGAGAGTGATGAGGGAAGAAAGGAGAGGAGAGAGTGATGAGGGAAGGAGAGGAGAGGAAAGAGTGATGAGGAGAGAAGAGAGTGATGAGGGAAGGAGAGGAGAGAGTGATGAGGGAAGGAGAGGAGAGGAGAGAGTGATGAGATGAGGAGAGGAGAGGAGAGATTGATGAGTGATGAGGGAAGGAGAGGAGAAAAGAGAGTGATGAGGGAAGGAGAGGAGAAGAGAGAGTGATGAGGGAAGGAGAGAGGGGTGAGGGAAGGAGAGGAGAGGTGTGATGAGGGAAGGAAGGAGAGGAGAGAGTTATGATGGATGGAGAGGAGAGGAGAAGAGAGAGTGATGAGGGATGGAAGGAGAGGAGAAGAGAGAGTGATGAGAGGAGGAGAGGAGAGAGTGATGAGGGAAGGAAGGAGAGGACAGGAGAGAGTGATGATGGACGAAGAGTAGAGAGTGATGAGGAGAGGAGTGATGAGGGAAGGAGAGGAGAGAGTGATGAGGGATGGAAGGAGAGGAGAAGAGAGAGTGATGAGAGGAGGAGAGGAGAGAGTGATGAGAGAAGGAAGGAGAGGACAGGAGAGAGTGATGAGGGAAGGAAGGAGAGGACAGGAGAGAGTGATGATGGACGAAGAGTAGAGAGTGATGAGGAGAGGAGTGATGAGGGATGGAGAGGAGAGAGTGATGAGGGAAGGAGAGGAGAGGAGTGATGAGGGATGGAGAGGAGAGAGTAGAGGAGAGATTCATGGAAAAATCACATGATTTTGCGGTGTTCCAATCACACGTTTTCATTTGATCACGTGATCTTATGTGAAGTTAATGTGATGACATGTGACAACATGTAAAGCAACATGTGATAACATGAAACCACATGTGATCATATGTGAAGTCTTTCAAAAACATGTTTCCATGTGATTTCACAGGATTTTCAACATGTGAAATCATGTCATTTTTCTGTGAGGGTCGTTTCACTTCTCTGTGAATGTCATGCTGTGAAGTGGCATTGGTGGGTGTTCCTCAGTAAGAACAACAGTTTGTTCCGACAAATAACACTGATATTGGGTGATGTAGTGTGCTTGCACGTAGGACGTGTGATGGAGAGTAGATCTTTGTGAAAGTATGTGTGCCTTCATTCAAGTGCATAGTGCATGTGTACTGTATAGTACTGGGGATTGTCAAATGTCCTCAAATGTCATGGGATCGCTTTTGTGAAGGTTAGAGGTTACACACACAACGCGATGACTGTGACAAAGTGTTTGAATGAGAGAGATCTGAGGCATTGCTTGAGGCTAAAATGGAACCATGTTCACCACTATCCGGGGCCTATTTCAGATGCACCCTCAGTTCTCTACAACAATGTGTCCATCTTTCTTTCTTCCTTTCTTTATTTCTGTCTTTCTTTAAAAGCCTCGGCTCTCGTAGCCTTTCTCTGCAAGTCCAGACATTAAAAGAAGGACCAGGGCTTTCAGCTAAATGTAGGGCCAATCTTATCAGTGGTGTAAAGGGTTTCTGAGAAAAAGAGAGAATGTCAGGGTCAGACAAACAAGTCAAGAGAGTTAACTGTTAAGTGGACATCCACCCCATCTCTGAGTGTGCAATAACTACAGCTGTCCATTAGGTCACACCAAGCTAAGGAGTGACTGAGTGGTCTGATGCAGGAGACAGCATGGAAGACAGTTGAAGGACATTACATGACTGTCTCAATCATCTTGGACATACCTTCAATAGAATGAAGGCTGTTGGTTGTGGTGAACTTTAATAATATCTTTTTTTTATAGATTTGACTGTAATCCAAAGCAATTTGCAGTAGCCATGTTTATTGGGAAGATGTTGCCCATGTGGGAATGAAGCTCACAAGGTTTCACTGCATCAGAAGGACCTCGTTTCATCTGAGCCACTACATGACGTGTGTTTTGTGTTAGCATGCATGTTGCAAGTGGAAACAACTACTTTGCTACACACGTTTCTGTTGATGATGAGTGGAGGGGTCCAAGGATCTACAGACATTGATCATATCTTCTCTCCCCCTGACCCCCCCCCCCCCCCCCCCCCCCTCCCTCAGAGGAAAAGAGTACGGTACTCTGAGCTGGACTTTGAGGTAAGATCCCACCTACTACCCTCCCCCCAGCCTATCTCTGCTTCTGTCTGCTTCAGCCAGGTTTGACTGACGTTCAGAGGAGCCCATGGCATCTATAACCCCCCCGCCCCCTTGCGCCTGTGTCTCCCTTGAATTTAACTTGGTACAGTGACCCATACATAGTGTAGTCTGTTTCTACAACAAGAATCTAGGGCTCCTCCTGTGGATGGATGGATTTGGTTTTGACTGATCTTAGCTTGATTGATATATTGAACATGTACCAGCAGGTATACAAAAAACAATAATTTAATTGAACTTTTTTCAAACTGAATCAGTCAGTCATTTCGATCTCAATAGAAAATGCAGAATGGGGTGCCAGGTCCTGGTTGAAGAAAGATTTGTGCAGTGGAACGGTTTGAGTGGATATATGAATGATAGACGGTGAGTTTATGTCAGTCTGGTAGATGTGTGTGTTTTGGGGGTAATCACGTGTGTTTGTGTGTGTGTTGGCGTGAAATAATCTCTCCGTGGAAGGAACAAGCCCTGGGAATCTAGCAAAACTCCAGTCTCAAACAGCCCCCCCCCCCCCCCCCCCCCTAACAATTAACTAAACTAAACCCTTTGCTAAACCCTATTCAAGTATTGGCTTTCCTTATCCTTACCATGTAAAGACTGGAGACTTGCTTTCCACTGCGGAGGCCTTGTCCATAGTATAACTAAGGCATGTGTCGACTGTTGCAAAACTAACAGGCTAACAAGCACTAGCGCTTAGCTACAATATGATAACCTGGAGTAGAATGATGTTGCCTAAGGGCAACAATTTCCCAGAGCTCACAACCCTTCCTGTCTGACCGTAGTCTGCAAAACTGCATGATATGTCCCTCAAAATGTCTGACTTCCTTTGTCAAAAATGGACGCCAGTGTACCCCTTTACCGAGTGTGTGTCTGAGGGAGAAAGATTTGAGGTGGCCTGAGAGTTTAAGGTAAAGAATGTGAGAGAAAAGAGCAGTGAGAGAAGGAGAGAGAGAGAGAGAGAGAGAGAGAACTGACAGACGGGGAGAAGAGAGTGCAGACTGTGGTAATTGGTGGCAGCGGTCACAGCCGGCCTTGGCCAGAGTGTCTGAGTTTGTGAGTGTCGCCGTCTGGCCCCTGTGTCTCTCTACACCCTCAGAGCGGCTGTGTCGATTAGCCGCCACCGTGCTGCTTAAGCGTTAGCCATTAGCGAAGAGAGCGAGTCGCTGTAACAAGGTCTCTATCCTGTCAGGGACTTCCACTTCCACTTGTAATAGGATGTAGTTGCTCTTATAGATGCTAGAACGTATAAGGTCAGTTGAGTCTCAGCTAAATGGTGAGGGTTAGGATTTGATCCTCCAGCTATACTTACAGGAACATTTTATTCAGAGCCACTTCACTGCTGGCTAATTGCTAACTAACTAATGCTAAATTGCTAACTAACTAATGCTAACTTGCTAACTAGCTAACGCTAATATTAACGCAGCCTGTTTGGCTCTCATATCCATTCAGAGCAAACTCATAGACGTGTCACATCACAGGCAGCATCAAAGCCTAGTAGAGAACAGAGAGATGTTAGAGAGAAGACGAGAGGACTCAGCTATCTATCCATCTATCCATCTCTTTCAGTCCCTCTCAGTCCTTGCCTCTATAGCTTTTCTTTTCTTATCCTCTTCATGTTTGTTGTACCTTCCTCTCCCTTCCAGAAAGTGATGCACACTCGCAAAAGACACACTGAACTGTACCCTGAGCTCAACCACTCCACCACCAAGTTCCACACCATAGACAGGTATAACAGGGACCCCACCATGTCCACTTTCAAGGTAAGAGCCCGACCCTACAACGTTAGTGGGAAACGAAGGTTAACTGCCCCACACCACAACCCCTACAACCCCCCCCCCCCCCCCCCCCCCCCCCAACCCACTCCCACACCACACACTATTCCCTGCTCACTGAGCTCAGCTCATTATGACCCCTAGTGGTATAACTGTGAAATGGCATTGTTATATAGAGAATCTAGCATCTTTACAACAGAATGTGAGTGTGTTTGTTGGCACCTGGTGTGGTATTTTGTGGTAAGGTTAGTAGTTAATATACCCCCCCCCCCCCTGACAACTTAAGGTAAGGTTAGTAGTTAGTGTACCCCCTACCTGGCACATTAAGGTGAGGTTAGTAGTTAGTATACCCCCTACCTGACAACTTAAGATAAGGTTAGTAGTTAGTATACCCCCCCCCCCACCCCCTGACACCTTAAGGTAAGGTTAGTAGTTAGTATACCCCCTACCTGACACCTTAAGGTAAGGTTAGTAGTTAGTATACCCCCCCTGACACCTGAAGGTTAGTAGTTAGTATACCCCCTGACACATTAAGGTTAGTTGTCAGTATACCCCCTACCTGGAACCTTAAGGTAAGGTTAGTAGTTATTATACCCCCTATCTGACACCTTAATGTTAGTAGTTAGTATAGCCCCCTGACACATTAAGGTTAGTAGTTAGTATACCCCCTACCTGACACCTTAAGGTTAGTAGTTAGTATACCCCCTCTGACAAATTAAGGTTAGTAGTTAGTGTACCCCCCCCTGACACCTTAAGGTAAGGTTAGTAGTTAGTATACCCCCTACCTGACACCTTAAGGTTAGTAGTTAGTGTACCCCATACCTGACACCTTAAGGTAAGGTTAGTGGTTAGTATACCCCTCACCGGGCACCTTAAGGTTAGTAGTTAGTATACCCCCCCACCTGACACCTTAAGGTAAGGTTAGTAGTTAGTATACCCCCTACCTGACACCTTAAGGTAAGGTTAGTAGTTAGTATACCCCCCTGACACATTAAGGTTAGTAGTTAGTGTACCCCCTACCTGACATCTTAAGGTAAGGTTAGTAGTTAGTATACCCCCCCCCCCCCCGACACATTAAGGTTAGTAGTTAATATACCCCCTACCTGACACCTTAAGGTTAGTAGTTAATATACCCCCTACCTGACATCTTAAGGTTAGTAGTTAGTATACCCCCTCTGACAAATTAAGGTTAGTAGTTAGTGTACCCCCCTGACACCTTAAGGTAAGGTTAGTAGTTAATATACCCCCTACCTGACACATTAAGGTAAGGTTAGTAGTTAATATACTCCCTACCTGACACATTAAGGTAAGGTTAGTAGTTAATATACCCCCTACCTGACACATTAAGGTAAGGTTAGTAGTTAATATACCCCCTACCTGAGACATTAAGGTAAGGTTAGTAGTTAATATACCCCCTACCTGACACATTAAGGTAAGGTTAGTAGTTAATATACTCCCTACCTGACACATTAAGGTAAGGTTAGTAGTTAGTATACCCCCTACCTGACACATTAAGGTAAGGTTAGTAGTTAATATACCCCCTACCTGACACATTAAGGTAAGGTTAGTAGTTAATATACTCCCTACCTGACATCTTAAGGTTAGTAGTTAATGTACCCCCCCCCCCCCCCCCCCCCCCGACACATTAAGGTTAGTAGTTAGTATCCCCCCTACCTGACACCTTAAGGTTAGTAGTTAGTATACCCCCTACCTGACACATTAAGGTAAGGTTAGTAGTTAGTTTACCCCCTACCTGACACCTTAAGGTTAGTAGTTAGTGTACCCCCTACCTGACTCCTTAAGGTAAGGTTAGTGGTTAGTATACCCCTCACCGGGCACCTTAAGGTTAGTAGTTAGTATACCCCCCACCTGACACATTAAGGTAAGGTTAGTAGTTAATATACCCCCTACCTGACACCTTAAGGTTAGTAGTTAGTATACCCCCTACCTGACACATTAAGGTAAGGTTAGTAGTTAGTATACCCCCTACCTGACACCTTAAGGTTAGTAGTTAGTATACCCCCTACCTGACACCTTAAGGTAAGGTTAGTATACCCCTCACCTGGCACCTTAAGGTAAGGTTAGTAGTTAGTATACCCATTAACTTACACCTTAAGGTTAGTAGTTAGTGTACCCCCCCTGACACCTTAAGGTTAGTAGTTAGTGTACCCCCTACCTGACACCTTAAGATAAAGTTAATAGTTAGTATACCCCCTCCCTGACACCGTAAGGTTAGTAGTTAGTGTACCCCCTACCTGACACCTTAAGCTAAGATTAGTAGTTAGTATACCCCCTACCTGACACCTTAAGGTTAGTAGTTAGTATACCCCCTACCTGACACCTTAAGGTTAGTAGTTAGTGTACACCCTACCTGACACCTTAAGGTAAGGTTAGTAGTTAGTATACCCCCCCTGACACCTTAAGGTAAGGTTAGTAGTTAATATACCCTCTACCTGACACCTTTTATATAGGGAACATACAGTACTCAGAGCTGATTACACAGGGAACATACAAAGAGTGGATTAGGTAGGGTACATAGTAATTAGGTAGGGTACAAGAGTTAATTAGATAGGGAACATACTAAGAGAGGAATATATAGGTAACGTACTAAAAGAGGATTAGATAGGGGACATACTAAGAGAGGAATATATAGGTACATACTAAAAGAGGATTAGATAGGGGACATACTAAAAGAGGATTATATAGGTAACGTACTAAAAGAGGATTAGATAGGTACATACTAAAAGAGGATTATATAGGTAACATACTAAAAGAGGATTATATAGGTAACGTACTAAAAGAGGATTATATAGGTAACATACTAAAAGAGGAATATATAGGTAACGTACTAAAAGAGGATTAGATAGGTAACGTACTAAAAGAGGATTATATAGGTAACATACTAAAAGAGGATTATATAGGTAATGTACTAAAAGAGGATTAGATAGGGGACATACTAAGAGAGGAATATATAGGTAACGTACTAAAAGAGGATTAGATAGGGAACATACTAAAAGAGGATTATATAGGGAACATACTAAAAGAGGATTATATAGGGAACATACTAAAAGAGGATTATATAGGGAACATACTAAAAGAGGATTATATAGGGAACATACTAAAAGAGGATTATATAGGTAACATACTAAAAGAGGATTATATAGGTAACGTACTAAAAGAGGGAACATAGGGAACATACAGTACTCAGAGCTGATTACACAGGGAACATACAAAGAGTGGATTAGGTAGGGTACATAGTAATTAGGTAGGGTACAAGAGTTAATTAGATAGGGAACATACTAAGAGAGGAATATATAGGTAACGTACTAAAAGAGGATTAGATAGGGGACATACTAAGAGAGGAATATATAGGTACATACTAAAAGAGGATTAGATAGGGGACATACTAAAAGAGGATTATATAGGTAACGTACTAAAAGAGGATTAGATAGGTACATACTAAAAGAGGATTATATAGGTAACATACTAAAAGAGGATTATATAGGTAACGTACTAAAAGAGGATTATATAGGTAACATACTAAAAGAGGAATATATAGGTAACGTACTAAAAGAGGATTAGATAGGTACATACTAAAAGAGGATTATATAGGTAACATACTAAAAGAGGATTATATAGGTAATGTACTAAAAGAGGATTAGATAGGGGACATACTAAGAGAGGAATATATAGGTAACGTACTAAAAGAGGATTAGATAGGGAACATACTAAAAGAGGATTATATAGGGAACATACTAAAAGAGGATTATATAGGGAACATACTAAAAGAGGATTATATAGGGAACATACTAAAAGAGGATTATATAGGGAACATACTAAAAGAGGATTATATAGGGAACATACTAAAAGAGGATTATATAGGTAACGTACTAAAATAGGATTAGATAGGTACATACTAAAAGAGGATTAGATAGGTACATACTAAAAGAGGATTATATAGGTAACATACTAAAAGAGGATTATATAGGTAACGTACTAAAAGAGGATTATATAGGTAACATACTAAAAGAGGAATATATAGGTAACGTACTAAAAGAGGATTAGATAGGTACATACTAAAAGAGGATTATATAGGTAACATACTAAAAGAGGATTATATAGGTAATGTACTAAAAGAGGATTAGATAGGGGACATACTAAGAGAGGAATATATAGGTAACATACTAAAAGAGGATTATATAGGTAATGTACTAAAAGAGGATTAGATAGGGGACATACTAAGAGAGGAATATATAGGTAACGAACATACTAAAAGAGGATTATATAGGGAACATACTAAAAGAGGATTATATAGGGAACATACTAAAAGAGGATTATATAGGTAACGTACTAAAAGAGGATTAGATAGGTACATACTAAAAGAGGATTAGATAGGTACATACTAAAAGAGGATTATATAGGTAACATACTAAAAGAGGATTATATAGGTAACGTACTAAAAGAGGATTATATAGGTAACATACTAAAAGAGGAATATATAGGTAACGTACTAAAAGAGGATTAGATAGGTACATACTAAAAGAGGATTATATAGGTAACATACTAAAAGAGGATTATATAGGTAATGTACTAAAAGAGGATTAGATAGGGGACATACTAAGAGAGGAATATATAGGTAACGTACTAAAAGAGGATTAGATAGGGAACATACTAAAAGAGGATTATATAGGTAACGTACTAAAAGAGGATTATATAGGTAACGTACTAAAAGAGGATTATATAGGTAACATACTAAAAGAGGATTAGATAGGTAACGTACTAAAAGAGGATTATATAGGTAACGTACTAAAAGAGGATTATATAGGTAACATACTAAAAGAGGATTATATAGGTAACGTACTAAAAGAGGATTATATAGGTAACGTACTAAAAGAGGATTATATAGGTAACGTACTAAAAGAGGATTATATAGGTAACATACTAAAAGAGGATTATATAGGTAACGTACTAAAAGAGGATTAGATAGGGGACATACTAAAAGAGGATTATATAGGTAACGTACTAAAAGAGGATTAGATAGGGGACATACTAAGAGAGGAATATATAGGTAACGTACTAAAAGAGGATTAGATAGGTACATACTAAAAGAGGATTATATAGGTAACGTACTAAAAGAGGATTAGATAGGGTACATACTAAGAGAGGAATATATAGGTACATACTAAGAGAGGAATATATAGGTACATACTAAGAGAGGAATATATAGGTACATACTAAAAGAGGATTAGATAGGTACATACTAAAAGAGGATTATATAGGTAACGTACTAAAAGAGGATTAGATAGGGTACATACTAAGAGAGGAATATATAGGTACATACTAAGAGAGGAATATATAGGTACATACTAAGAGAGGAATATATAGGTACATACTAAGAGAGGAATATATAGGTACATACTAAGAGAGGATTAGATAGGTACATACTAAGAGAGGAATATATAGGTAACGTACTAAAAGAGGATTAGATAGGTACATACTAAGAGAGGAATATATAGGTACATACTAAAAGAGGATTAGATAGGTACATACTAAAAGAGGATTATATAGGTAACGTACTAAAAGAGGATTAGATAGGTACATACTAAAAGAGGATTATATAGGTAACGTACTAAAAGAGGATTATATAGGGAACATACTAAAAGTGGATTAGATAGGGGACATACTAAGAGATTGTTATATAGGTACATACTAAAAGAGGATTATATAGGTAACGTACTAAAAGAGGATTATATAGGGAACATACTAAAAGTGGATTAGATAGGGGACATACTAAGAGATTGTTATATAGGTACATACTAAAAGAGGATTATATAGGTAATGTACTAAGAGAGGATTAATAGGGAATGTACTATGAGAGGATTAGACAGTGAACATAATTAGAGAGGATTTTAATATTGAACATACTAAGAGCTGAATCCACTTGAGATACATACCTCTATTTAAATATTTTTGTTCAAATCCATCAATGATTGTTGGAAGTCTGAGTTACCTGCTTGGATCTGAAGTTAGCATTCGACCCACAGTGACCCTCTTGAGTGCTGGCTAAAGTACATGGTGTGACTATAATATCACTAAATAAAATATGAGGATGATGCTTCACTTTGCACTTAATGTTGCTTGAACTTCATACTGAACTCTGCACAGAATGTAATTTGGGACAAATCCCAAATGGAAACCTATTCCCTATATATTTTACCAGTGCTCTATGTGCCCTATTCAAACATATTGCAATACAAAGGGAACGAGGTGCCGTTTGGGATGTGACCCTGATGTTACTGTGATTAACACTGCACAGAATGTAGTGACCGTTGGATCACACATCAGTACGTGCAACTTCTGTTTTCAAATGCACTTCGATAATATAACTTAAACGTATTATAAATGTGTTTTTTCTCCTTTTATCCAGAGCTTACCTCGACTAAACCGATTCATTTATTTTGTTTTAGTGGTTGAACGTTCAGATGCCTTAACGTTCTACCACTGTTTTATTCTACACCTCATAGAACCACCTCATAAACCTTTCATGATATTTTTGTTCAAAGGACAATGAGGGTTAGGGGGATGTGCAATGTCACCTTTTATCAGCGTGTGTGTGTGTGTGTGTGTGTGTGTGTGTGTGTGTGTGTGTGAAAGAGAGAGACAGGGCGGTCTGCGTATCATTAATGCGCTATTAGCCAGCACTAAGCAGTCCCTGTTCTACACTGACCTTCAGAGAGCCTATTTCATTAAGATTTCACCAACACACACACACCTCATCTCCTGGAGCTGCACTATGGGGCCGGTACTTCAAGCCGTGATGAGTTATTCAGCCATAATAGGGCATCTGCTGCTTCACATCTCATTTACACTGAGAGCAGAGGGCACATACACTAATAACACACAGACACCCTGACACTTCCCAGGCAATAGCAGCAGCCTCTGTCTTTGATTCTCATTTTCTGGACATCTTGATTAAATGATCACCGCCTAGCTCTCTCTCCAGTTATTACTAGGCAGCATATAGAACCAGTCACAGAATACTGAGCCAAGCATATGTTTGCCAGTGTATTAGTCATTTGTAATGATTCTGTTCAGTCCGATTCTAATCAAAGTATCTTGAGGCACTCTGACGTATAAACGCACACAAGTATACACTGTATATTAGATCACACCGTTTTCATATTAGGCAATACACTTCCATCACCCAACAAAATTGACAGAAGATCTATAATTTCTGTAATATCTATCCAATGTGTAATCAAATGTGTGATCAATGAAGACATCCTCTACAATCATTCATGCAGAAAAAAACATAGGAGTACTGTCTGTATTCAAATGTAAGAAATTAAATGAAACACATGAATTGAATGAAATGAAACACAAATTAATTTGCATCAAGCCTGTCTTGAGCATTTGGCAAAGCATCCTCATCCACATCACAGTGAATGTCCTCATTGTTTGTGCACCGTACAAAAAAAACTTTTATCATGGCGAATCCAAGCTCGACATTGGTCGGCATTGATGTCGTCGCATGCCTCATCCATGACCAGAAGGAGGGTGTCACGCTCATAGGGATGGCGATCGTACACCTTCCACCTCCATGCTGAAAACAAATCCTCAATTGAAAAGGAGAGTATAGGGGCAGTTATAGGGTCACAAATTGGGGATGGGCCCAAAACCATGCCTGAACCCCCTCTGCAGGGTGGAACCTGACATTGTTCCACACAATGACATTAACCCCTCAACTTGACAGGCCTGCTCAATTTCATTCAAAAATACATCTGGAAATACCTTGAGGCGTTGTAGAATCCAAGTAATGGCCTACGTCCTACCACACCATCTTCAGAGATAGCTGCGCACATAGAGATGTTTCCCCCACGTTGTCCAGGCAATTGGGACGGTCACCCATTGACCGATGAGGTTCCACCCACGGCGCCATGTTTTGGCCAGGTTGAAGCTCGCTTCATCACCAAAGATATACTCATGATGTTTCATAGCAGCATCAAGTACCATCGCCTTCTAAAAACATATTTTGGTTCGTTATTTTTACAGTAAAGTTCCAATATGATATTGTGAAGTAGTATGTGCATTAATAGTAACAGTAATACCGAATATAGTGCTGTAACTGAACATAGTCAGCCTGCAATTGTTTCACCCGGTCGTTGTTTCTCTCAAAAGGTACCAGGTAAATGTTTTTCATAGATATCTGGTGCTTCTTCTAAAGTTGGGCGATTGTTGGTAGGCTGATGGATTCCACATTGGCAAAGGTGTCATCGTTCTCCTCAATGCCCTGCTTTATTTCAGACAGACGTATGTCATTCCTGGCCCTCATCATTTCCACCACTCCCCTCTCCTGCTGATCAGTCAGCACACGGCCACCACCATGGGGGGTCTTCTGTCAATTCTGAGGGTAGAACAGAGTGTACTGTCAATAGATCATGCTTTGGTTTGTGAATTTACATGCATTACAATATTCCTTTTCTGTACAATATTCATATCATGCAGACTTACTGGTTTTCTTGGTGTAATCTTCTCTTGATCGAATTGACAGTTGATCTTTCAGATTGCGGTGAACTAATCTGGCAGCCTCTGCCATGGTAAGGCCTCTGTTAACCACATGGTCACCGATGATGGCCCGGACTAGAACCGACAGTTCCCTGCCGCCTGCCTCCCTCTCTCTGATGTCCACCTCTTTGACGGGGCCCATGCCCACCTCTTTGTCGTGGTCCATGCCCACCTCTTTATCGTGGTCCATGCCCACCTCTTTATCGTGGTCCATGCCCACCTCTTTGTCGTGGTCCATGCCCACCTCTTTGTCGGGGTCCATGCCCACCTCTTTGTCAGGGTCCATGCCCATCTCTTTGTCGGGGTCCATGCCCACCTCTTTGTCGGGGTCCATGCCCATCTCTTTGTCAGGGTCCATGTCCACCTCTTTGTCAGGGTCCATGCCCACCTCTTTGTCAGGGTCCATGCCCATCTCTTTGTCAGGGTCCATGCCCACCTCTTTGTCAGGGTCCATGCCCACCTCTTTGTCAGGGTCCATGCCCACCTCTTTGTCGGGGTCCATGCCCATCTCTTTGTCAGGGTCCATGCCCACCTCTTTGTCAGGGTCCATGCCCACCTCTTTGTCAGGGTCCATGACCACCTCTCTGAGGGGCTCCTTGTCCACCTCTTTGTCGGTGTCCATGCCCATCTCTTTGTCAGGGTCCATGCCCACCTCTTTGTCAGGGTCCATGCCCACCTCTTTGTCAGGGTCCATGACCACCTCTCTGAGGGGCTCCTTGTCCACCTCTTTGTCGGGGTCCATGCCCATCTCTTTGTCAGGGTCCATGCCCACCTCTTTGTCAGGGTCCATGCCCACCTCTTTGTCAGGGTCCATGACCACCTCTCTGAGGGGCTCCTTGTCCACCTCTTTGTCGGTGTCCATGCCCATCTCTTTGTCAGGGTCCATGCCCACCTCTTTGTCAGGGTCCATGCCCACCTCTTTGTCAGGGTCCATGACCACCTCTCTGAGGGGCTCCTTGTCCACCTCTTTGTCGGGGTCCATGCCCACCTCTTTGTCAGGGTCCATGCCCACCTCTTTGTCAGGGTCCATGACCACCTCTCTGAGGGGCTCCTTGTCCACCTCTTTGTCGGTGTCCATGCCCATCTCTTTGTCAGGGTCCATGCCCACCTCTTTGTCAGGGTCCATGCCCACCTCTTTGTCAGGGTCCATGACCACCTCTCTGAGGGGCTCCTTGTCCACCTCTTTGTCGGGGTCCATGCCCATCTCTTTGTCAGGGTCCATGCCCACCTCTTTGTCAGGGTCCATGCCCACCTCTTTGTCAGGGTCCATGACCACCTCTTTGTCAGGGTCCATGACCACCTCATTGTCAGGGTCCATGACCACCTCTTTGTCAGGGTCCATGACCACCTCTTTGTCAGGGTCCATGACCACCTCATTGTCAGGGTCCATGACCACCTCATTGTCAGGGTCCATGACCACCTCTCTGAGGGGCTCCTTGTCCACCTCTTTGTCGGGGTCCATGCCCATCTCTTTGTCAGGGTCCATGCCCACATCTTTGTCAGGGTCCATGCCCACCTCTTTGTCAGGGTCCATGACCACCTCTTTGTCAGGGTCCATGACCACCTCTTTGTCAGGGTCCATGCCCACCTCTTTGTCAGGGTCCATGACCACCTCATTGTCAGGGTCCATGACCACCTCATTGTCAGGGTCCATGACCACCTCATTGTCAGGGTCCATGACCACCTCATTGTCAGGGTCCATGACCACCTCATTGTCAGGGTGCATGTCCACCTCTCTGAGGGGCTCCTTGTCCACAAGCTCTTTGATTTCTTCCATTCCCTTGCTGTCTATCTGCTCCATGTTGAAAGTGTTCAAACACCCCCTTCTACTGTATATGGTGATCAATTTTGGTTACCACTATGTGAAACCATCAGCAATAACCAGTAGTCATTATGTATGGTTATCATGTATCATACATGTCATTAGATGTTTATAATTTACAGTAGTCATTATGTCATTAGATGTTTATAATTTACAGTAGTCATTATGTATGGTTATCATGTATCATACATGTCATTAGATGTTTATAATTTACAGTAGTCATTATGTCATTAGATGTTTATAATTTACAGTAGTCATTATGTATGGTGATCATGTATCATACATGTCATTAGATGTTTATAATTTACAGTAGCCATTATGTATGGTTGTCATGTATCATACATGCCATTAGATGTTTATAATTTACAGTAGTCATTATGTCATTAGATGTTTATAATTTACAGTAGTCATTATGTATGGTTATCATGTATCATACATGTCATTAGATGTTTATAATTTACAGTAGTCATTATGTATGGTTATCATGTATCATACATGCCATTAGATGTTTATAATTTACAGTAGTCATTATGTCATTAGATGTTTATAATTTACAGTAGTCATTATGTATGGTTATCATGTATCATACATGTCATTAGATGTTTATAATTTACAGTAGTCATTATGTCATTAGATGTTTATAATTTACAGTAGTCATTATGTATGGTTATCATGTATCATACATGTCATTAGATGTTTATAATTTACAGTAGTCATTATGTATGGTTATCATGTATCATACATGTCATTAGATGTTTATAATTTACAGTAGTCATTATGTATGGTTATCATGTATCATACATGTCATTAGATGTTTATAATTTACAGTAGTCATTATGTCATTAGATGTTTATAATTTACAGTAGTCATTATGTATGGTTATCATGTATCATACATATCATTAGATGTTTATAATTGACAGTAGTCATTATGTATGGTTATCATGTATCATACATGTCATTAGATGTTTATAATTTACAAACACACATTTTATTTCTGTAGGTCTCAAATCCATATAGAGTAGACAAACCAGTTTGAAACCTACAGTATATATAGTAGACAAACCAGTTTAAAATCTATAAGTTTATCAAACGGTTTTAGTGAGTAAACATTAAGTGCAGTTGGATTACTGTAAGTGATGGTCAAATGTATTGAAACAAATTAGAAGAGTATCATATGAAAAGCATTGTGAGCATTGCATTGTGAAAGGCAGTTATTTTATATGAAAGGTGTTTGTAGATGATTAGGCTTGGTGAAAAAGTTACTGTGTGATTTAGTTTGTTGTACTTAGTCAATAGAAAATGTCCTTGAGGTAAAAAAATAAAATAATTATGTTATGTTTTGAGTTTTGTACTAAAAGATGTGAAATTTGACCAAGTATTTGTGAAAATACTACCACAGTGATATAAAAAAAAACTGTAAAGACACAGTTACGAAAATCACTCCAGTTCTTCACGTTTCGTTTGTTCTGTGTTGTTTTGGTGAGTTTCATTTATTAAACATGTAGAACTCTACGCACGCTGCGCCTTGGTCCGATCATCATTATTACGAACAACGTGACAGAAGATCCCACCAACAACGGACCGAGCAACCTACCCAGGAGGAGTAGACATCCTGGAGGTGGGAGGAAATATTGGACGGGAAGGGATCCTGGACGTGGGAGGAAATCCTGGCCGGAAAGGATCGCCTTCCATGGGAGAAGACGGAGGCAGCGAGGGAGCAACAACGACGACACCGGGGTTCGCGGCAAAAAATTGAGGGGTGGCACACGGGGTGGTTTGCGGAGCCAAGGTGGGAACCAGAACCAACTCACTGTTGTCACAGTGTCTCCAGTGCACCTTCACAGCCCGGTGCATTCTGTGCCAGCTCCTCGCACTTGTCGTGCTAAAGTGGGTATCTATCCAGGACGGGTTGTGCCGGCTCAGCGCTCCTGGTCTCCAGTAGTTCTCCAGGGTCCAGTACATCCTGCGCCGGCTCTACGCACTGTGTCTCTAGTGCGCCTTCACAGCCCAGTGTGTCCTGTGCCAGCTCCCCGCACTTGCCGTGCAAAGGTGGTCATTTATCCAGGACGCGTTGTGCCAGCTCTATGTTCCAGACCTCCAGTGCGCCTCCACGGCCCAGTACATCCTGTGCCAGCTCCACACACCAGGCCTCCGGCGACAGTTCCCAGTCCAGAGGTTCCGGTGACAGTTCCCAGTCCAGAGCTTCCGGCGACAGATCCCAGTCCAGAGCTTCCGGGGGACAGTTCCCAGGCCGGAGCTTTCGGCGACGGTCCACGGTCCGGAACCTCCTGAGACGGTCCACGGTCCGGAACCTCCTGAGACGATCAACGGTCCGGAAATTAGTCCGGTGATGATCCATGGTCCGGAGTCCCTGGCGAGGATCCACGGTCCGGAGCTTCCGGCGACGATCCACGGTCCGGAGCCTCGGGCGACGATCCACGGTCCGGAGCCTCCGGCGACAATCCACGTTCCGGAGTCTCCGGAGACGATCCACGGTCCGGAGCTTCAGGCGATGATTCTCCCACCAGAGTCGCCACCGAAGCGGGCGGATCCGTGAGAGGAGTGGGTACTTCGCCCCGCACCGGGGGTTAGTTCGGGGTGTGACTAGGGTGGGTTATCTAGGTTATTGTATGTCTATGTTGGCCTGGTATGGTTCCCAATCAGAGGCAGCTGTTTATCGTTGTCTCTGATTGGGGATCATATTTAGGCAGCCATTTCCCATTGTGCTTTGTGGGATCTTGTTTTTGTGTAGTGCCTGTGAGCACTCCAGTTCTTCATGTTTCGTTTGTTCTGTATTGTTTTTGTGAGTTTAATTTATTAAACATGTGGAACTCTACACACGCTGCGATTTGGTCCGTTAATTCTACAAACGATCGTGACACACACACACACACACACACACACACACACACACACACACACACACACACACACACACACACACACACACACACACAGAATAAGATATATGCATTTGATAAAGAACAGAGGGTGTGGTGGATGTGTTTCACTGTACTGCTCCATTGGCATAAAGTAAGTAGACAGTGCACTTAAGAAGTGAATAATTCCCCTTATATGGTATTAAAGTCAGCCCTTTGACAGGCCAGCATGACTCCAGCATCCGTAGCTGTCAACACAACGCTTCTTCTGAATCCACCCAGACACTCAGGCTTACTGTAGAGCAATTATGGTGATGAACTGTATCTGTGCGTGTGTGTGTGTGTGTGTGTGTGTGTGTGTGTGTGTGTGTGTGTGTGTGTGTGTGTGTGTGTGTGTGTGTGTGTGTGTGTGTGAATACCCGGGTGTGCAGGTGCAAGTTTGTGTATTTGTCTGAATTGTGAAAGGTGTGTGTGTGTGCATGTGTTTGGGCTTTTTCTACTACTCAATAGATGAATGGAGTTTATTAGTCTATAATTACAGCTCTGGTAAAGACGTACATGCCTTATAATCAGTGTGATATCTGCTTGTCTTAGCCCTGTGACAGCTGGTGACTCTCTCAGCCATTCCCACATCCACTCTCTAAACTCTCTCCAAACATGAACATGGTGTACTCTCCTTTAGCGGGACACATATAATTACATCACATTATCCTGTCATGAAGGGAATTAAGTGTGTGTACTAGAAGATTAAAGTATCGTTAACCATATTAAAACACAAATCTTAGTACATAACCAGAGACCGAAAGTTGTGAGTGTGTTCAAACTCACTTGTTTTAAAGGGGAGACTAGAGTCACTGTCAGTGACTTGAGGAAATACAATTGTCTATCCCCAAAGTGTCAAACGCCCTCTATATCCCGGAACACCTAATCCCTGACCCTTGACCCTTAACCTCTGCACTAATCACAGAGGCCTGTGTTCCCCCTCACAGGTGCTGCCTCCCCCGCCTCCGAGGCAAACTGAACCGTCGTTAGCGCACAGAATGTCCCTGGTTTACAAAGAGAGTCAACGTAAGCATGCTAAACAACACACAAACAGTAGAGCCCTTTAACCTCTAACCTTTCAATGACCCCTTTAGTAGAACCTCTCCTCAGCTTTAGCCCTCCCCACAGTGCTGTTACTGTGTTTGAAGTCCCTAAAGATGAGTTATTCCCCCTATTGGTGTGGTGGTGTTGTTGACATTAGTATGGTTACAACCTTTCTACTATTCTTCTGTTGTTGTCCAGGGTGAATGGTGTTGTCCAGGGTGAATGATGTTGTCCAGGGTGAATGACGTTGTCCAGGGTGCATGGTGTTGTCCAGGGTGCATGGTGTTGTCCAGGGTACATGGTGTTGTCCAGGGTACATGGTGTTGTCCAGGGTGCATGGTGTTGTCCAGGGTGCATGGTGTTGTCCAGGGTGCATGGTGTTGTCCAGGGTACATGGTGTTGTCCAGGGTACATGATGTTGTCCAGGGTGCATGGTGTTGTCCAGGGTGCATGGTGTTGTCCAGGGTACATGGTGTTGTCCAGGGTACATGGTGTTGTCCAGGGTGCATGGTGTTGTCCAGGGTGCATGGTGTTGTCCAGGGTGAATGGTGTTGTCCAGGGTACATGGTGTTGTCCAGGGTGCATGGTGTTGTCCAGGGTGCATGGTGTTGTCCTGGGTGAATGATGTTGTCCAGGGTGAATGGTGTTGTCCAGG